>NW_016157547.1:16259-32923 GCF_001687245.7 Rhagoletis zephyria
ATTTTAGTATAATAAAGCGCAAGATTGAAGTTGCTAAAAATTGCGTTGAGTTTTGGCAATTTTTTTCTTTGAACGTGTAAAGCAGTTCCTTCCATATCAAGATATTTTTCGAACATAGTATGAAAGATTTCTGCAACCTTGCGGAGTTCTGCCAGCTTTTCTTTTTATCACCCCATGATGTAGCGAACAAATGCGGTACGTTCCAGAAACCGCTACTTGGGATTTACCGATTTTGACAATTCTCAAGTAAAAGTAAACAACGCTTTAGAAACCTTAACAACAACGCTTTAGAAACTTTTTATTTTTACGAAGCGATACTTTAATTTCCCAATATCAGGCGCTCATGCATATGAAGTAACAAGGTTTCTATACGCATAAATTTGTTTGTTGAACTTTTTAATTCGTTTGTAGAAGCCTTTGAAACTCAAAAGTAGAATTTTGGAAATTTAAAAATTTATACAAACAATTTTGTGCGTAGAAAGAGAAAACTTTTTACTACACATTTATGAGCGCCAGGTATTGGGAAATGAAAATATCGTTTTGATAACGAAAAATCCGGATATTAGGATAGCCGAATATTTTCTCAGCTTCCAGAGTAACCGGAGTTTTCATTTAGGTATCCGGATATTCGAATATTCGGTTTATGCGAGTAACGCGATTATTATGTGAGTAACTATTCGGTACTACGAGTCAGGGGTTGTATTCGTTACTCAGTAACGAATGCATACGGTTTTCTACAGCTCTATTTTTCATTAATGTCAGCTAAGAACCAGCAGTCATTCCAAGGGAGGACGGAAAGCTATAATTTGAACCTTATTAAAATCTCGAAAACATAAAAAATCGGGTGTCATATTAGGAGGAGGATTTAATCTTCCATTATAACTTAGGAATAATAAGTCATGATCGCTAACACTACTTATAAAGAGCTGTTCCAAATGTAAAACATAGGACATATCCAACACACAAAATAAATCCAACAAACTAGGCTTGCATTTGGGACCAAAACGAATAGGTAAATTGTGTATAACATTTAAACCAACGTTTGATATATCATCAAACAAATTCTTGGCACGTTCATTTTTCAATAGCAAATCAATGTTTAAATTACCACATAGTATTATATGCTCATAAATTACACTAAATCTATTGATCTGTTGAAATAAATTACTTAAATCACATGCCCTTCTTGGTGCATACACATATCACAAGGTAGATGTGGCTCGAGAAGATGGTTCGATTTATATACTATTTTGTGCTGTAAATCATTCTTGTGATATATCGCTATACCACCACCCAGCTTATCAAGATATCTGTCATTTCTCACAACAGAAAAATTGTATAAATTATAAATACTGTCATTATTGTCATTTCAAAAACAAGTCTCAGTGACACACACTATATCAACACACACACATTCAAAAATGTATGTAGCTCAGGTACATGGGCGTAGCCAGAACGAAATTTAGGGGGGCCCATACAAAAAAAAAATTCAAAACCAATAACTTACTTACTAAAAAATTGTTTATTATAGCTTACAATTATTGTAACCAATAGAGGTAAATATGTTGTAACTAACTGTTGTAACTTTATAAAACTATTCGTCGATTTAAATTATTAACTTTTTACTGAGCATCTTTACTTCACGAGGAGGAAGCATCGAAAGCCTAACCCCGTCAGTGTGAGACTTTAACCCAAACTAAACTTCCTACCGTCATGTACCGTTCGCCTCCCTGTACCACGGTCAAGGATTTCGTCGGGATTATAACACTGTGTGACTACTAAAGTTATAGATCTATTCTCTTCTTCTTCTTCTTATTTGGCGCTGTAACCGCCAATGTGATTTTGGCCAACTGACGCCAATTGGAAATGCCAAGTGAAGCCAGAATACTTTCAGAGCTGGGGCGTCGGTGTCCATTCGAACGACATGGTCAAGCCAGTTGAGCCGCTGTATTTTAATTCGCCATATACCAGTACGGGCATGATGAGTGACTTATAGTGTGGTTTTCGTACGTCGAGAGAGGACTTTACTCCTGAATTGCCTACTCAGTCCAAAGCAGTACTTGTTGGCAAGAGCGATTCTGCGTTGGATTTCCATGCTGACATTATTATCGGTGTTAATGCTGGTTCCCAAGTAAACGAAATTCTCTACTTTCTCGAAATTGTAACTGTCAAAGTGACGTGGGTGCCAAGGCGCGAATGTGCTGATTGTTTGTTTGATGACAGGAGATACTTCCTCTTGTCCTCGTTTACCACCAGACCCATTCGCTTTGCTTCCTTGTCCAACTTAGAAAAGCCAGGACAGACTTCGCGGTTTTTCTTACGGATGATGTCAGTGTTATCGGCATAAGCCAGCAATTGTACGCTCTTGTAGTAAATTGTTCCTGAGCAGTTCAGTTCTGCAGATCTTATTATCTTCTCCAGCATCAGATTAAAGAAGTCACATGAAACCCCGTCTGGTGGCGAACGGCAACAGAGCAGAGCTGGTGGTATTGCTCACGTAATGTTTCACAGCCGTATGAGTGTTGAGGGGATGCCAAATTCAGACATAGCGGCTTATAGGAAACTCCTTTTAGTGCTGTCGAAAGCGGCTTTAAAGTCGACAAATGGGTGGTGAGTGCCGATCCTTTTCTCGCGGGTATTTTCCAAAATTTGGCGTATTGTGAATACCTGGTCTATGGTAGACAATAAAAAACCTTGCAACCTTTTCTTAAAAGGCTGATCCCACGGTAGTTGGCACGCATGGCGGCGTCGCCTTTCTTGTGGATTGGGCAGAGCGCACTTGAATTCCAGTCGTCGGGCATGCACCTTATTACCTCCATGCCATCGTAGTTAAATAGCTCAGCTGACAGGCCGTCAGCTCAAGCAGCTTTGGCACTTTTCGTCATAGTCAGGCGCTGGGATATCGACTCCATCGTCATCGACTGGGACCTCGGGTTCATCTTCTCCACTTCTTTCAGTGCTTCTGCCATTCAAAAGGGTCGAAAAGTGTTCCCTCCATAATCTGAGTACGTTCTGGACATCGGTCACTCGGTCGCCATGGTTGTTCCTACAAGAGTCTTGAAACCTTCCGTAAATCGCTCAATTCTCTGCTCAAAATTTCGGGTGTTTTTTCTGTCGGACAGCATTTCAAGCATTTTCTCACACTCGTCATCATACGAGTAATGAGCGGGAAATGTGGTTCCACTGATCGCGGAAGTCGGTTTGTTGAAGAGTGCTCTCTTACAGCAGGTGTGAGTGTCGAGCGCCGAATCCATTGACCGTCTGTTTTGATTGCAGCTTTTCGACGTTGAGCTTTCCTTGCATTGTTCGGGGCCCTTTTTTAGCTGCTCCGAGGTTGGGTCGTATAGTGGATGCATCAATATAGTAGTGCAAGTCGATGTTTGACCCTCGGAGTGTACGTATGTACATCTAAAACATGGAAGCATGCCTTCCATCTATCAAAACAGGCTCGATTTGGTTTCCCCTTTTTCGATGTGGAGACATCCATGTAGCTTGATGGATATTTTTATGCTAGAACCCAGTAATACATACTGCCAAGTTTCGGGCCCCGCCGAGGTCGATCACCCTCATCTAATATGTACGCTCGAAGCTAAGAAAGCCTTGGATGCCTCGTCCCTCTCTTCCGTCGGGGCATTGGCACATATGAATGAGATGTTGAAGAATCTCGCTTTGATGCGGATTGTGGCTAGACTTTCGTCCACTAGAGTGAACGCCGGTCTCTCTCCCACCACAAATCCAACACCGAATTGCACTCCTTTACGTGGCAACTGTAGTAGACGTCGCAAGGCTCCACGCTTACCTTCCTCGCCCCGTCCATCGCATTTCGAAGGTGCCGGTGATGTCAGCCTTTATTTTCCCTACGACATCAACCAGCCGGGCAGAAGCACCATCCCGATTAAGGGTTCGGATATTCCAAGTGCATGCCCTAAAATCATAGTCTTTCCTATGTTTGCCGTGATCCTCATCAAAAGAAGGGGGTATCATCCGAGGCATGTGTTTTTTTTCATTGGGCAGGCGGGACCCAAACCCAGCGCTCGCGGGCCACTCCCAGTTGAATGGCAGTCAAAAGCTTTGCAGTACTGGTAAATGTACAAAACAAAGTGGTCAAAAGCGGATATCTCAACTAAACCCTGATGTATTTTTTAAATTCATAGCTCTGCATACCTGTATAGTAAACCAAATAGCCGGACCAAACGTTATTCAAAATAAAAAATGTAAAAAATAAACTTTTTTCCGCATACTCTGTAATATTCTTCCGCAATTTTGTAAGGTAAACTAACAATTTATAACCATTGCTTTGCAGCGAAATATCTTCTCTTAAATCATATACATAGGTATGTGTAAATATGAGGACGTATTGAACATTTTGAGTATGAAGATTTTTTATGCTGCTGTATTCATTTATGCTAAATATATTTATATATATATTGATTTTTTTTTGTCACACTTAAGAAGTACACGTCTTGGCTGTTCACCCAACCGATCTATAGTTTTATCAATAATCTCAGATTGGTTATGTGATACAAAACTTTCGTTGTACGCTTAGAAAAGACACAAACCTAAAGACAAAGTAATAAACAATTGAACTATTTTTGCTCATTGTCGACTGCAGTCAGGTTTTTACCCTTTTTAAGTGGAAGTTAGAGAGAATAACTTGATACAGAACCGGATGATCCACATATCCACTTTTTAAATTAATTTACTAATTATTTTGTTAGCGTTGGGAGTATAATTTGTTATACAGTATATATGTAGGAAAAACCTTGAAAGTTAGGGGGACCGAAATTATCAATCAAGCATTTCGTGGTACTATTTTTCAATATCTAGGCAAAAATTTGGAAGTTAGGGGGGAGGCCAAGGCCCCCCCTGCCACTACCTGGCTACGCCCATTCTCAGGTAGTCAAGCTTTGACCGATTCCAGCTTCTCGCATTTAGATGGCAAATTTGAAATCCAGGAAGGAAATCACTTAGCAATTTCAACGACGTTTTCAAGTTTAGATGGCCAGAGTCAACAGTTGAATCATGCAACATCATATCGCATATATATAAGCACTTCAAATTGACAATATGAAGATAAATGAAAGTAGAAAGTAGAGGCATTTCATGTCACTGCGGCCACCTCTGTGCGCGACCTCTAAGGATTTTAATGAAAGTTGAAGAGATTGAAGTTCTAGGTGACATGGATATACGATCAGCATATTTTGCCGATATGACGTAGGGTTGCCTATTTACACGGCACTTAAATTTTAAGAAAACGTCATACATACCTTTATTTAAAGTGCTGTATCTTGGAAACCTTTTAACGCAACTTAATGAAAAAAAAATGTAATTCTTCCGTCTTATTATGGGCTTTAATTATACATTAATGTGCAACGTCCAAAAAACAAAAAAAAAAATTAATAAACATTTTTCTTTTTGATTTTTTTTAATTTTATTTTTACATAAAAACATTGTCCATAATGTCAACTTTACATACCCTAATGGGCATAATGGGCTACTAAGGCGTATGGACTTTAGATCATCTAACGCTCGAGCAATATGGTAAATAGATATTGAAATTTTATGAAATTGTATATTTTTGAAAGAGGAAAGGGGTGTAAAAAACAAAAACAATATGAATAAATCATATCAACTTTACTAAAGGATCTGAAATCACGAAAATCGCTTCAAGGAAATGGCAGAATTGAATTTTGTTGCAAGTTCACATGGTAAATCTGCTTGCGACGGGATTCGACGAAATTGTAAGGTACTAGCAGCTAGAGCAAGTCTTCAAGTCCTGACGTTATAACAAATTCGTACACCCGAAGCCCTCTACCAATGGAGTAAGAATAATTTAGAGAAAAAGAAGGTGATGTATGTTTCCAATGGGATGTCTGAAAAATAAAACTGCAACTCACTTTACAGTGGACTTTATTTCGACTATGACTACATGCCTATTATTTTAATCATATCTAAAGCTAGTTTAATAGGTTAAATGACATCAAGTTAGGAAACTTCATATCCTTCTTAAACGAATATTTAAATAAATAAATATTTTTTTCGCTTTAGTTCTTATTGTAATAAAAGCGTGTTGTTGTTTTTTTAACTATAATTTTATTATTCATTAGGTTTATTTTTTTACACACCTTCCCTTTTTCTTGTTTTAATAAAAGGACTAATCTTGAAGCTATCATTGAGGTAGAATATTCTTTTACAATGAGTGTTGTTGATGTTTCGGGTATAAAGGCATGAAATTTGTGCGTTCCTGGAATATATTGTGGCTTTGCGAACATATCTTGAAGCTTTTGTTTAACCTCGTTTTAGTCACTCTTGGACGCATACAGCACCTCGGTTTTCCTTAAATAATTCCTACCCCATTGGTTTAGGGCCTCGGGTGTAAGAGTTTATAGTGACGTCGGGAGCTGAAGACTTTATCTAGCTGCTTGTCTCTTAAAATTTCCCCTAATCCCGTCGCAAGCAGATTTCAAAGGTGAACTTGCAACAAAGTTCAATTCTGCCTTTTCCTTGAAGAATTTTCGTGATTTAAGATCCTTTAGTAAAGTTGATATGATTTATTCATATTGTTTTTGCTTTTGCACACCTTTCCTCTTTTAAAAATATACAATTTCATAAAATTTCAATGTCTATTTATCATATTGCTCGAGCGTTAGACAATCTAGAGTCCATACGCCTAAGTAGCCCATTACGCCCATTTGGGTACTTAAAGTTGACTTTATGTACAATGTTTTTATGTAATAATAAAAAATTTTAAAAATGCTATGATCAAAAAAAAAACTCAAAAAGAAAAATGCTTAGTAGTAAGTAGAGAAAACATTGAACAAGTATTTAACAGAGGTACAATTATACTAAGGTAACGATAAGAGGATGCAACAGCCGTCTCTCACCAGGTTCTTAATATTGGATGTGGCGAAATAGCGATATTGGGTTACATGTTATTAAAAGCTACATCGCACAAAGCAGATTTTGAAAATATTTTTTCCCATTCCCAATCGTTACCAGCACTGAAACGAGCTCTTACATCCCCGGCCACTCGGTGCATTGCGTGCCAAACAAGTAACGTGAAGTAACTTTGGGTAAAATACATTCAGCTCATTTGCTGATTATACCTAACCACCAAAAAACGTAAGTAACATATTTTCAAAAATTTTATTTTTGATGCAGAAATGCCCCTAGAGCATCTAGATGATGATTTATCTAGGGATAAATCGATATAATCAAGGTATTACTCATATCAGTACTTGTACTTGTATCAAACAAGGTACCTATACCTTCTCAGTATCGGAAAGGTATCGGGCAGAGCTGTTAAGTAATGATTATAAATTGTAATGATTACCGATTTAATTATTATTTTTTTTAGATATGCTAAATGATTAATTACCATTATTTCCACTTTTAAATTAATAATTACCGATTACCATTAAAAATAATAAAAAATTAATCGTGTTTTGAGCCAATTGTAGGAAAAAATGAAAAATAATCAAAAATCTCTAATGGGATTAGTTTTACAAAAAAATCAATTAATGTTGATTATTTATAATTACCTATGTAACGAAATCCCATACAAATCTATTCCTCCCTACTGCTCCTATGTTCCTCAACCGATTTGTATGATTGTTCTTTTGTTCGAAAGTTGTTTCAAAGAAGAGGTACGTATTTTTCCGGAAGGTGGTGCAGGAATCGAGTTATTCCAAATAAATTAAATGTATGGCCCGATGGGCTTCAAATTCGAAATACACGTTACTAACAGAGAAATGTATCTGCCAAAAATGGACCCGATAGGTCGCTCCAGGGCCGAGTTATTCTAATTTTTGTATGAGCCTATGAATGCCTGCTTTGGTTTCACTATCTACTATCTATCACAGCGCACAGCAGTGCGCGCGAGTGACGGAAGCAGCCACAGTAGCATGCTGAAATGACTCGCTTATATATACACGAGATTTGGAAGTTTTTATCCAGACGTCCAATCGACTTGTTTGAGACATCGTTGGAAAGGTCTTGAGGACCTTGAAGCTTCATAAACGATTAACCGGATTCTTAAAAAATAGGCTAAAGTGTTGCAAAACAAAAAACATATTTTTGCTTTTGCCGATTTAAGGGGGCATTTGGGTACACCCAACATATTTAGTGTTATTCTATAGGCCAATAACTTTCAAACGATACCTTATATATTAAGTTCCGGCTACTAGTTGGAAAGATATAGAGGTAAATGTGTTTTGGTTCGTGTCTCCACTACGAGATGCTTTGGTATGTATGTGGCGTCTGTACGTACCTTGATTTAATTTTTTTCAAACTTTCAGGAATTATAGTACAAAAAACACTAAGAAGGTTTTGTTCCAGGATGTTTTGATTCGTATGCCTTTGTGGGCGTGGCTGCTGCCTGCAGTTCGCAAAAAGGCAATCTTTCAAACTACCACTGAGGCCGCAATACTCAGTCCATGTCACTGAAGCGGACATCAGTAGAAAGGTCTTCAAAGAAGCTATCTAACGCTGTCTTTTGTGTTTATGAGATATAAATATGTCATAATGTTATCGCCTGAAAACTAAAAATCGGGCTGCTGAAAATATAGATTTCGGGCATTTTCTCAAAAACTGGTCAGTCGATTTTATTCCAGGTTTCCCCAAGTCTAGCCCGAAACCTTAGCTTTCATTTGGTATATGGCTTATATCGTGTTGTGGAGATATGGCGATTCCAATTGAAAAAAGTTACCCCAAATAGCGACCAATGGTTTAAAATGAACATATTCGTCTAATTTGGTTACTTTCAGATATAAAAAAAAAAAATTGCCCATTCCCCGATTGCCACTTAAACCGAAATTCCCTGCAAATCGGGGGGACTTCCCGCGAGTTGACAAGTTGAAGGATGCGACTGTATTAGAGTTTTTTTCCAGTCACATGCCGAAATTGTAATATTTTTCACCATTTCAATTGTAAGTATGTAACTATGCTACATGGGTTTATCACCCGCACTTAACCTACCTGGGAAGACGCGTACTATATTACCTACAGTTGTACATAAATATGTATGTATGAATGCCTTTAGTTCACCCAATCTGCCGCTACTACTTACATAAAATGTAAAAATTGCCACTGAGCAAAATTACTTGAGAAAAAAGCATTAGTTTAATAGCACGAGTGCAACACCGTACACGTGATAGAAGTAAAAATTCTTAAAAACGCACATGTGTGCGCCCCACACCTAGTAGAAATCTTAACAAAAATAAAATACGAGACAATCAGACGAATACAGTGGTTTATTGTATCCAAAGTTGGCATCACGTTGATACGTTTTTATCATTTCTCATATTTTTTTTTATTTTTTCGAATACAAAGGATGATCATTCTTTTTCGCTTTATTCCGTATTCGAAAAATTATATGTTTCAATGGACACATCGATTTGAATACATAATTTAGATTTAGATAATATTTTTAGCAATTTATTTAAGAAAAAAATAACATTTAGATTATTGTCTGTATTTTCGTCGATTTTAAATTTGCTACCCCAAAATAATTGATATCAAATAAAACACCTCTTTGAGGTAAAATTTTCGAGTGACGAAAGCGGAACTAGAAACACAAAATTTATGATATCAATTTAGTGACGAAAATTATACGCATTTTTTAACTGTCTTTGAAACGTACGGAAAATCGTTTTCTATTTATTCGGAACGTTGTGAAAATCCGTCTACTGCTAGAAACACAAAACAAAAAACAGAACTTTTGCAACGATCCGTATGAATAAAAAAAGATTTTCCGTACGTTTCAAAGGCAGTTAAAAAATGCGTATAATTTTCGTCACGAAATTGATATCGTAAATTTTGTGTTTCTAGTTCAGCTTTCGTCACTCGAAAATTTTACCTCAAAGAGGTGTTTTATTTGATATATTAATACGCTAACATGTACTGATGGACCTAAAAAACGTCACAAGCAAAATGAAAAAGTGTGTGAAAAAAGTGGGGTGGTCGAATATGGACAACGGGGCGATACAAGTGTGAATTATTTTTTGTGAACATAAGCATTCTTTCTTCTTTTAATACAACTAAAAAAACTGCAAGAAACGATGATATTATAACAAAAAAACATAATACATATATATTTAGATATATAAATATAGATATAGAAAATTATATATATGTATATTATACCACGTAAAAAAAAGCCTGCAATACGACCAGAATAAGCCTCAAATTTTGGCATTTGGTATAGTAATGATCTTTCATGAATCTCCTCGCGCTAGGACAATTCTAAGAGGTTCCACGTCGAGCGTTTAACATAGCATGTCATACCATCAAAAAACAAACAAGTATATTTGTTTGCAATGAAATCGCACAAATAATTAAATATAATGAAAGTAATTAAAAATAATTAAAAGTAATCACCAAATTTAATCATTTATTTATTCTGATTATTATTGATTATTTTTTAATGAAAAATAATCATGATTATTTTTTGATTATTTCTAATTATAATGGATTACTAATTTCTCGGTTAAAAACACTAATTGAATTAATCATTTCGATTACCGAACCGCTGTAATCGTTTTGATTAGTAATCGTAATCCCAAGTTAACAGGTCTGAATTTTTCCAGTAAAGTCCCCCTCTTCATATGTGATATTTTTGATGTGTGGTCGCACACAATAGCGAAAAACAAAAAATTTCTGAAGTTAAGCATTACGTCAGCCAGCAGATAACAGTTTTTTATAGCAAAAATGTTCTGTGGATGCGACTATCCAATTTCTATACACGGTGACTCCGAAAATCGAGTTAGTTTTTTTTCTATGGATACGTTTTCGAGATATTTGCAATTTGCCGTTATTCAGCTTAAAACAAAAAATGGTTCCACTTAATCACGTACGGAAATCCGCACAGTAACACGCTTCTTTACGGCATAACGGGCCAGTAACGGAACACGGAGCCGTTACCAGCTACCAGAAACGTCATTACTGTAATTTTCCACCGTGATATTTTCTTTGTTATATGTTTATAGTGTGAAATAGCCCATAGAAAATAAGAAAGTTAGTCAATAAAGTACGATTTACCAGAGCTCCGAAACTATAAATTAATTGTAAGGACACGGCGAGTATACCCCAGCCATGTAGAAGAAGCATCGGGGCAACGGAATCGCTTTGATACAGGCTGACATCACTGTCTTCCAAGAAACTCGATGGTCAGGATAAGGCACAGAAATCGAGGAGCCTTGTGACGTCTACTACAGCTGCCACGTAAAGAGCACAAGTTCTGTATTGGATTTGTGGTGGGAGAGAGGCTGTGTCGCCGAGTACTGTCATTTACCCCGGTGAAAGAACGTCTAACGAAAATCCGCATCAAAGCGGGCCCATGACCGACGGAGACGCAGACGTCTAAGGATCTCTTCTATGAGCATTTGGAGCGTACCTACAAGCGCTGCCCCCATCACGATATCAGAATTGTGCTTGGCGATTTCAATTCCAAGGTGGGCAAAGAAGGGATCTTTGGCGCTATTGTCGGAAAATTCAGCCACCTAGACGAAACGTCCGATAACGGACTGAGGCTCACCGACTTCGCCGGGGCCCGTATCATGATAGTATGTAGTACCAGGTTCCAGCATAAAAATATTTACATGGCTGTCACCAGATCGAAAAACGAGAATCAAATCGATCACCTTGTGATAGACAGAAGGCACACTTCCAGTGTTTTAGACATACGTACACTCCAAGGGCAATGCAATTACACCTCAACGTCGAAAAGCTAAAATCACAACAGACCAGAGTGTTAGGCGACTTAGAGAGGGTTTAAAGACCAGGGCGCACTCCTGTAAGAACATTCATGGAGACCTAGTGACCGATGTCCAGAACTTACTTAAATTATGGAGGGAAAACTTTTCCACTCTACTGAATGGCAGTAGCACTGAAAGTTGTGCAGAAGACGAACCCGAGACGCAGTCAATAACGACGGAGTAGATGTTTGACCGCCTGACTATGACGAGGTACGAATAGCAACTTCGCGACTGAAAACAAAAATGCAGATGAACGCATGCCCGAAGACTGGAATTTAAGTGTCTACGCTCAACCCACACGAAAGGTTTTCCCGGAATCCGCGCCAATTACCGCGGGATCAGCCTTCTAATAAAAGGTGCCTTGGTCTTATCGAGCGTATTGTGTGAAAGACAGAAGCCCAATGTCAACGAACTTATTGGGCCGTATTAGGGTGACCTTAGATTTGCCAAATCCACCATAGACCAGGTATTCACAGTACCCAAAATCTTTGAAAATACCCGCGAGAATAGGATCGACACACATCATCCATTTGTCAATTTAAAATACGCTTTCGACAGCATGAAAAAATTGTCTATGCCGCGATATCTGTATTTGGTAACTCCGCGAAACTAATACGGCTGTGTAAAGTGACGTTGAGCAATGCCACTTGCTCCGTTAGAATTGGGAAAGACCTCTCCGAGTCGTTTGCTAACAAAACGGCTTTCAGAAAGGGTGACTCCCGTTCCTGTGGTTTCTTTAATCTTATTTTGGAGAAGGTAATAAGAGCCGCAGAGATTAATCGCACAGAAGCAATTCTTTACAACAGCTTACAATTGCTGGCGTATGCCTGTTCTGCCTTCTCGGAATTAAATAGGGAAGCAAAGCGAATATGTGGTGAACGAGGACAAAACGAAGTATTTCCTGTCACCAGACAAATAGGAAGAGCATAAGCTCCTCGGCACCCTAATGGCACCGCGGAAAAAGGAGTTAAATAAATGAAGTAGAATCCATTTCCTACAAATAAAAACACAAACCTATTTTAACCCTTTCCGGTCACATCCGACCCTGGCGAATATAAAAATTTGTCCTCTTAATTACAAGGTTCATAAAGGCTCATAACACCAAAAACAAAAAAAAAAATATTCTAAAGTTGTTTTGGGTAGGTATTAGGGCTACCTCAAATTTGTGCGATATATTTTTCAAAGGTCCGCAAAGGAGTAAAAGCACTAAAGAAAACTCAATAAATATGTATGTTCAAAATAACTGGTTTTACTTCAGATATTTTGGATTAATATTGTATATCTTCTTAAGTATCTTTAGTTAAGGTCCGCTTTAAAAAATTTTAGATGAGAAGAGAATGATATAAAGAAATTTTGAAAAATTTCAGATACAATTACAATATAAAATACAAATGACCCGTTTTAATAAACCTTCCCGGTTTTTCTATCTTGGGTAGATCAAAAAATCAAAAACCTACCCTTTAATGCAACAACAGAACACAACTTCAACTGCAACCTTTGCGGGCGTTTGTACAATATAATGTACAAGCCACTCACATCCTTTCAGTGAAAATGTAAAATATACATATTGTACTTTTTTTTGAACACTCGGGAAAATATTTAAAATCATGATAGTTTAATTTTAGCATTTTTATATGATGGTATGCTTTTTATATTTCCCTGCTATGTGCTTTTCTTAGTGATTTCACTTGACTTTCACGTATTTTGACGTAGAATACGTCTTACCTTTCGATATGGAGGCTATGCTGAAATGTTTTCGTTGTTTTCGCTGACGAGGCTGAGATGGATTCAATGGTGTAACAGAATTAGTTAGTGATAGCATTCCATTGATTCCCGGGGGTTTTGGTGGTACTTGCTTTTTCGAATTCGGGAAAGTTGCCATCAAGCAAGTCCTCCTTTTTTATGTCTTTGAGCAAATTAATAGCATCAGATCGGGTTGAAGTGTTGGTCCGGTATAGAGAACATAATTAAGAGAGATTCCGGAACCTGATCTTCGTGTTGCATTAAATACGACACGTACCTTGGTGGTTCTTTTTTCGGGTTTGACAACCGCGTGGTGGGGTAGATAGAAGCAATAATATTTGCCTTCTGAGGATTTTTCATAGGAAGTTGTTTCTTCCATATGAGTTAGGGTGAGATATTCCCTTAAGATATTATCATACACGGGTTTTAGGTCGCCTTTTTTTTTGAAGACTTCTCTCCATACTGAAAAATTGCTGGAGAGCTGTGGTGAGAGATTCACCTAGAGAGATTTCCTTTTGGAAACTTGGCTTGAAAGGGAGCCGGACTACGTAGCGACCTTCAGGTGTGCGCGATGTAGTGGACTGGTACAACTCTTCACATAGCTTATCTTCAGGGCTCGTGGGATTGGGTGTCGGAACTTCTTCTACCTTCCAGAACTTTCGCAGTTCAGATTCCAGAAGTTGGTTTGAGTTTTGTTTCACTTGAGTGGAGAAAGAGACCACTTTATTATCGATTTGACCGCTCAGAACCCAGCCAAAAATCGTCTTTTGTGCTAACAGATTTTTTGAGATATGCTCAGTGCCCACAAGCATGATTTGTGGGATGAGATCGCTGCCTATCACTAGGTCGATTTGAGGTGGGGAGTAACATTGGGGTCTGCCAGCTTAATATGAGACCACTTCTCGCGTTGTTCGCGAGTTGGCTGGAATCTTGGGAGTATTTTGGTCAGTTGGGGTAGCACAATTGCTTGAGCGGTGACTTTCGTAGCCAAGTCGGAGGAGACTAAGACCAGAGAGCAGATTTTGTTCGAAGTCTGAACTACTGTCCCACCCATGCCGGAGATTTCAAAGTTCGAGCTTTGACATTTGTTTTGGGCCTTAGAAGAAACGAAGCTCCGTTCTGAGCCCTGATCGAAGAGAGATCGGAGTTTAAAGAGTTCTCCTCTCTGTTCTACTTAGACTATCGCTGTAGGGAGGAGGATTTGGCTCTCATTTTCAAAGTAGTACGATTGTACTCTGGTTCCATTAGAACTTGACGGTAAATAATTTTTTCCTTTTGTTTCTTGTGGGGCTTGCAAGTTGGGGGTCGGGTTATCAGTCATCGCTACCTGTGATGTAGTCCTTTGTACTCGAGAGTCTTGCTTTTTTGGCGGAGGGGCTGTGTTATAGTGAAGCACTGAGTTGTGTCTTTCTCGACAATTGGAGCAAGTTTGAGTACTTGGACAATCTTTCAGAGAGTGTGACTGAGAGAGTTGGTTAAAGCACATGTTGTTTTCTCTTACGAATTTTCTGCGATCTTGAACCGACAATTTACGGAATCTCTGGCAGTTCCACAATGAGTGCGAGGAATCTTTGCACATGGGCCATTTATACATCGTACGCTGTTCTGTCACATGCGATTGTACTTGCGTCGATGATCTATTATGCGACTGTTGAAAGTGAGGAGGTTTGAAGGGGGGTCGGTTGTGCGGTTGAGGGGTTCTAAATAAAATGGAATTTTGGAGATTGGGTCTTGGTTTGGCTGGGCGCCATTGATCAACCCTTTCGACCACCTCATATCGAGTGGTTAGGAACTGGTTCATTTGGGACCAGTTCGGGAGGTCTTTCCTGGAACTGAGAGATTGCTCCCACAGAGCTACTGTGTTCTAAGGAAGTTTTGAGGTGACGAGGTAAATTATATTGGGGTCCCAGCTCTCTGTGGAGACTTGAGGGGGGCGAGAATTTTGAGACAGTTATTCACTGATGATTGGAGTTTTTGAATATCTTCACTGTTCTCCACTTGAATAGCCTTTAAGTTCATGAGAATACGTATTTGGTTGTCAACTATTACTCTCTTATTTTCATAACGAGACGGTAAGGCTTCCCAGGCGAGATCAAAATTGTCATCGCTCAGTGGGAATTGCTTCACTATTTGGCCGGCTTTGCCTTGAGTTTTATACCGGAGATGGTACAATTTCTGGGCTTTTGTGAGTTTTGGGTGGTTAATATATTCCGCCGTGAACATGTCACGAAAAGACGGCCATTGCTCATAACCGCCATAAAATGTTTCCGTATTGCACGGTGGGACCTTTAAGCCGAATCTAGAGTTTTCTTGGGTTTGAGAAATACTGGGAATAGGCGTGGTATTGCTTGCTTGATCGAGAAGCAGGAGTTGATCACCAACCTGGGCTTTCGTATCATCATACGTTATGACCTGTATTTATTATAAGCGGAGCCTTTGAAATCCTCGTAGGCGCTCTGGACTCGATTCCAAAAATTATCAATGTTCTTGTATTTAATTTTTAGTACAGACTCAGTATTGTCTTGGATTTGAGTTGTACTGAATCGGGTACAGTAATCCATTAAATTGTCTGTCTCAGAGATAAATTTAGGCGCTAAGACTGACTGTTTGGGTTTGTTATTGGACCTTCCGCCTGCACGCGTAGCGCGTTGAGATTCAGCGGAAGTTCCTTGGTGCTTCTCATCATCACTCATTTTTGGACTTTTCCATTTAGCGTCACTATGAGGTGCGGCAAGCATTAACGAGAGGACTTTAAATTTTATTTACGAGACGGAGATCAAATAGAGAAAATAAAAAAAAAATCGATTGCCGGTCTAAACTCGAGTTCTTGTGACTGAGCGTAAATGGAGGGTTTCGCTATATATATATACTAGCAGACCCGGCGAACTTCGTCCCGCCCAAAATTTTTATATATTTTATTGAAACTTTTTGGTCCAACATTTTCACCAACAATTCACGTTTACGATTTTCATTGGCACACTTGTCTGCTAAGATTAAGGTTTGGTGGTCATTTGCCGATTTAAATAACCTAAGGAAAGTGTTATATCCGTTCTTGAAATTCTCCAGTTGTGCGGCATTTCATAGCACGGTTATTCGCAAAGCGAAATAAATTTTTTCCTCTTCACTCCCTGGCGGCAACAATGACCCGGTTCTATAGTGAATGTCCTA
>NW_016157547.1:32981-38878 GCF_001687245.7 Rhagoletis zephyria
ATTAGTTGAGATATATTATATATTATAATTATATTTTGACAGTATCCGTTGTTTCTGATTGGCGCAAAAAAATCTTGCCTAGTGACGAATTCGCCCCTTGATATGGTCGTTACTTAAAGCTATTTATATTCGAAATTGCATGAAAATTGGAAAACAGGAATCTATAAGCTTATCCAGGCAAAAAGCTACCTATGTACCGAATTTTAAGCAAATCGGACCATAAATACGATATCTTCGAACAGATCGGTCCCTGGTCCACTTCTAGGACAAAATGGACCATATATCCAAATATATGCTAAAAAGCTACCTACGTACCGAATTTTAAGCAAATCGGACCATAAATGCGATTTTTTGGAATAGATCGGTCCCTGGTCCACTTCTAGGACAAAATGGACCATATATCCAAATATATGCTAAAAAGCTACCTACGTACCGAATTTTAAGCAAATTGGACCATAAATGCGATTTTTTGGAATAGATCGGTCCGTGGTCCACTTCTCGGAAAAAATTTACCACATATGCTAATACATGCTAAAAAGCTATCTGCGCACCGAATTTTAAGCAAATCGGACCGTAAATTCGATTTTTTCGAATAGATCGGTCCCTGGACCACTTCCCGGAAAAATGGGTCATATATGCTAATATATGCTAAAAAGCTACTTACGTACTAAATTTGAAGCAAATCGGACTATAATAAGATTTTTTCGAATAGACCGGTTCCTGGTCCACCTACCCGAAAAAAAGTAAAATTTTTTAGCCTAAAACATGGTGGTTACCGAAAGCTATTTGTATACAAAATTTCATGAAAATCTGACCAGCCGTTCGCGAGATTACCTGTTACAAAAAAAGGGACTTCTCTTTATATAATTAGTATAGATATATGTATATATATTTTTAATGATTCTTGCTAAATTAACGCAATGAAAGGCAATTACGTAATTGCGAATGCCACGATATATAAAAAAGCGTGTTTGCACTTTGATACGTGCTACTGATAAAATCGCTGGAGAATAGTTTTATTTTATTGTATTTTATTTTCTTTTTTTTTTTGTGGGTCTATTGAGGGATATAAGGGGACCGTTTCACTTTACCCGCACTGCACCGTATAACTATGTGTATGTATGCCGAATTAGCCTTTATCTTAATAGCACTTTATATTATATAATGTATTAAATGTATATATATGTTGTTGGGAAATGTAATTATGTGTTAGTAGAGATAGTTTACAATATGTTTGTGTATATATGTATGTTTACACAGAGATTTGCTTAACGTGGAGCTTAGGGATAATATGCAAGTAATTGTTATTTTCAGCTTTTATTTTGTTGCATACGCTTCTAAATATTTCAGAGACGATCCTTCTTTTTTTTGTAAAGTAGAAAGCCACGGTACGTTATTTCAGTGTGAGATTATAAATTGAGATCACAACACGAGTTTGTGCCACTGTATTTAATTATATGAATGTGTGCTTATACGTGAGATGTGTATTGTACATACAAACGTATGTGTGTATGTATGTTTGCATACACGAGGCACCTGTTTCACTTTAATATTTTGTTGTGCAAATTAAAAATTAGGTATATGTTATAAAAAGGGATGTGAGTAAATTATGCACAAATGGGTTTTAAATCATGCAGGGGCTCGCTTAATTGGGAGAGAATTTAGTTTTACTGTCTTTTATTTTTACTGTCTTACAATATGCATTTACCGCGTATGTATGTACATTAGGGTGGCCCTTAAAAATGAAATTTTAAGTCTCACCCCCTCAGTCGCTAATACAACGGCCAAAGATAGCACATATAAATTTTAGTCCCGATTGGAGACGGTTAAGGCGTGTCGCACAGGGGTCAAAGTTCAGATTACTCTATGGAGACTCAAAAAATTTAAATAAATTTTTTTTCATCTAATACCCAAAATCGATACTACTGTAGGCACAGATATCACGTATAAATTTTGGTCCCGATTGGAGTCGGTTAAGGCGTGTCGCACAGGGGTCAAAGTTCAGATTACTCTATGGAGACTCAAAAAATTTAAATAAATTTTTTTTCATCTAATACCCAAAATCGATACTACTGTAGGCACAGATATCACGTATAAATTTTGGTCCCGATTGGAGTCGGTTAAGGCGTGTTGCGCAGGTGTCAAAGTTCAGATTCCCCTATTTTGAGTCTCCATAGACTTTGCCCCCTGTGCGATACGCCTTACCCTACTCTACTATTTTTGTGGAAAAATACTATATAATCTATTTGTGATTAACAAATTAATAATTCCTAAGCCAAGCTGTGTAATTTGCAGAAAAACGTGGACTTACGAAGGCGTCCGTTTGTTCCATTCACCAGTGGAGCAGGTTAGGCTGAATAAGGTGGATATTTCAAATATTTAATGGCGAAGTAATTTCTTGCACCACCAACTACTCCGAAAAATTATTATCCCACAGCCATGAAATAGACCTTCTAATAAATGTGAAAAAGCTATTTTTGAGTGCAGGATAAATTATTTAAATAAGCGCTTGAAAGGCAATAGGTATAATCGATTAATCTTTATATACTTGCCATATATACATAGTTAAATTTATTGATTTAAACCTTATAACCATTAATATCACGTCTTGCGTTTTTGTATTCACGTTGCTGATTTCATGTATCTAATTTCATCTCTTCATAAAATTATCAAGATTTGTCTATGCACCCGTCGGTGAGTCCTTGGAAGTATTATTTGCGCAAAATCTTTTTTACTAATTCCACCATTTTGAAAAGTGTTTTTGCCTCAACACATCGAGTTGTACGGCATTAACTGTCACTTTTAATTGGTTACTGCATTTGCTACTTTTATTAAGATTTTTGTATGCATTTGTCGGTGAGTCCTTGAAGTATTATTTGTGAAAAATCTTTTTTACTAATTTCCCCATTTTAACACATTTTTCTGCTTAAAAATGTCAGTTTGTGCGGCATTAGCATGATGTTTTGAAACCGTAGTTGGACCTTTCATCTAGAATGATATTGCCACTTCTCAATATGGGTGGTCTTCAGTATCTACGTTCTTGATTGCTTCTCTTTGTGTGAACTATTCCGTGGATTTAGTACATCACATTACTCTTATTATCGTCAAAATCTTTATTTAAGTTTCTAATTATCATTTATTACATTGGCTGTAAATCCTTAAAGCTCTTTGTTATTGTTAGTGTTTGTCTTTCAATACTAAACACAAGCGTACTCCATAAAATTGTTTAGTTCTACATATCTAATTTGAATAAAAAATAATAAATTATGCTTAGTTAATTTAAATGGCCATTTTTATTTTTCAAATAGGGATATTTCAAAAGTAATTTTTAATATTATGTATGTATATGTATTAGATAAAAAAACTTCTAATTATTACCCCTTTTGCAGTCAAAAAGATAATTCTTTTTAATATTTCTGGCCTTTACCCTTTAAAAAAAATTTAAGGGGCGAACACTTCCATTAAGGTAGTGTGAAATCTTCTTTCTCGCTCTTATTACTTCACCTGGTATTATTCCACCATGGTATGAAAGTACTGGCATTCCAAAATATTACTCATACCATTCTTTCGCACTGTTGCTTATAAATACAGCGTCGCAAATTTTCCAAACAGTTATTCATTCTTACCCTGGGATTCAGTAATTCAGTCTCATCTCACGTCACTAATCCTGGGATTCAGTATTTCAGTCTCATCTCAAGTCACTAAATTTGAGATTAGCTATTAGTGACTATTTTTTTGACTTGAGAAGATTTGGGTATTTAGTAGGAGAGTCACAAAAAGTTCACCAAAAATGTGTGGTGAAAACAAACCCAGACAGTCAATTGATAGCGTTTATGTATGCCTATTGTCCGCGCCGCACAAAGAGTCGCAATTTCCGAATGGCCAAAGCATTAGGCTAGCGGTCGAAGGGGTCCGGGTTCGAGTCCTCTTCGGGCGTAGTCGATTTTTGTTTTGTTTATAATTTTTTTCTTTTTTTTATTAGTTTTATTTTTTTTTAATAATCTTTATATTTTTATGTTTTAAAAACAAAAAATAAATTCCTTTTTTCCAATGGATTTGTATGATACTAAAGCATTTTGGTTTATTTCCTAATGAAATTGTTGTTGAAAAATTTTCCTCGCTTCATTTTCGCGATTTTTTTTCAATAAATTGAAAAGCAATTATCTTTTTCTCCATATTTTTATTTTTTTGACCTGCTCTTAGCCAGCTCGCAAATTAGTGACTTATTTTTGAGACTAGAGACGTGAGACAGCGTACTGAATACCAAATAATCTCTAATAAATCCAAGTTCACCACCAAAAGTCACTACTAGTGACTAGAAACCGCTTACTGAATGCCAGGGTCAATTTAATTCATTTCACAATATCCAAAAAACAATAGTTAAATTTTTTTCTGCTGTCACTGGTATCGCGTTTAAACAAAAGTAAAAGTGATACGTTCGGTGTTAGATTAGATTGAAAAAATTCTGTTTTAATTTTTTCGAGTTTTTCATAATTTTTTAGTCATTTTTCTTAAGAACGTTCATACCATAATTTTCAAAGTGTAAATAAAAAAGGCGTGAGTACTAAGTACTCATGAAATTTTATGTGTAAACATATGCGAACGGCAAAGCATAAAAGTAAGTTGACATATAAATATAATCGCAATCAAAGCACCTTAGCTGTCAAATTGATTTGTTCGTTATTCACACAACTCGAGGAAAAGTAAACTTCTTCTCTGCTACATTATGTTATTTAAATATATTTTAACTGAATATTTTATTAAAAATACCTTTACAACCCTCCTTACTAGCGTAAATTTTGGTTTACTTTTACATTTGACATTCCTCCTCTTCTTCGCAAGTATAACCGATAAAACTAGGTTGGTACCAAAAAGTTATCAGTTTAATCTGGGATAATTTTATAATTATAATTTTGTATGGCTAATGTAATCTAATTACATATTAGGTAGTTAAGCTCGAAAATGTGGATAATATTTGTATATGTAAAGCTATTCTTAGGCGATTCAGTTACATGCATACACATGTAGGTTAGGTTAGAAATTAAACATTAATTTCACTTAATTTTATTCATTTTGCTGATTTAATTTGTTTTTATTCATTTTCATTTTTAATTCTTTTTGTACATGAAATTATCGGTATGATTGATAAAATATGATGCTTGTATATACTTGTGACTCAAGGGCGTTAAAATATCTTGAAAACACCGCATCAATTACTGTTCTTGAGCTTATAGTTTGAGCAGTTCTTTTTGTTTATATTCCTAAATTTAGTTTTTCTTTTCGGAATGCAATCAGTGGTTCATGTAAATGAGAGAGATTTTTGGAGAGTTGTGTAGAAATTGAAGTTGCAGGATTTTAGCCGATGCTTTTCCTGTTCCGTACGTGTTGCTGTTACTCACTTTTTACTCTCACTTCAGAGAGTGATTTTGCTGTTTGATTTTTTCCAGGATTTAACACGGAAAAGTATTGGATCAGAGCTAGTATATCATGCATACATATGTATATTATACATACATATATGCATGAATGTTCATCAGTTATCAACGGTCCCAGTTCAAATGATTTCAGTATTTTTTCAAATTTTCGCCTTGCTTTTTTATCAAAATAGACTACTAAACCTATGCCTAAAACCATCTACGAATATCAAAACAAGTTGCACCAAATGAGTTCATACATATATATGTACGTACATACAAACATATGCATGTGCGGAGTTTGCATAATCGGAAGTAATAAACAATCGTACCGCATTTCCTGTTACTATTCATATGCCTAAATGTATGCAACCATTTACAATAGCAAGTAAACGTAGGGTGGTTCTAATGAAATTAAAATTTTATTATATTCAACAATTTATATTGAGCTCGAGGCCGTTTTAAATGAAAATTTTTATTGTG
>NW_016157547.1:39292-49841 GCF_001687245.7 Rhagoletis zephyria
GATCGTCGGTTCGAATCCTACTGAAAGAAGTCTGATGAGGAAATGTGGTGATTTCCGAAATAGCTATCACTTCTACCATTTTTTCAAATTATTGTTGCTTTTCCACAATAAAAATTTTCATTTAAAACGGCCTCGAGCTCAATATAAATTGTGGAATATAAGTGTTATAAAGGCCAAAAAATAACAAAAAACAAATAACTTAAGGACGAGCACACCTAAAAGTTAAGCATTCTAAAAATAGAATTATTAGCACAAACCAACAAAACCAACAACCACATGATCAAGTGAATTGCAGCGGAATAGCTGCGCTTGATTGTGTTGGCATAACAAAAATGAAAATAGTGGAAATAAGCAAACGATAATTTACAAGGCGTCTTAGCACGGTGCATAGGCAACTGGCTGAGTCAGTGGGATCGTCGGTTCGAATCCTACTGAAAGAAGTCTGATGAGGAAATGTGGTGATTTCCGAAATAGCTATCACTTCTACCATTTTTTCAAATTATTGTTGCTTTTCCACAATAAAAATTTTCATTTAAAACGGCCTCGAGCTCAATATAAATTGTTGAATATAATTGTTATAAATGCCAAAAAAATAACAAAAACAAATAAATTAAAATTTTGTGCTAAAATACACATGATCGAAATTTTGTGCTGGGATATGCGTTACAGGCTCGCAAATTTTACCCCTAACGAAACCAAAGATGTCTCACATCAAAAACCCATTTTGTAATAGAAAATATTATTTTTTAATTAAGAAAAAAAAAATGTTTTTTTTCTCATAAAATATTTCCCATAAATGCTTTTCTCACGATAATGCTATCTTTTTTTTTAACAAAAACAATGTAATTATCACATAAGCTAGCATAACTTTTAACATGAAACTGGCATAAATAACGGATTACTGAGCCTTGGAAACACTACAAGTACTATTTTTCTATGAAAAACCGTAGAAAAAAATTTACCACAGCGCCCCGTAGCGTAAGTTTTAGGTGAAAACAAACATCGAAAATGAGTTCCTTGACCCAAAAAACAGTAATATACTATAACTTTCCTGAAGAATTTCATTATTTGATCGAATTTTACTAAATTTTAAACCAAATCTATAGGCTAAAAATCCGTTTTTGGATATTGTTATGGGTGGTGTAAGCTTTCATTTACTTTTACCCTGGGATTTAGTAACTCATTTACATCTCAAGTTACTAAATGTGAGACTAGCAATTAGTGACTATTTTTGTGACTTGAGATGATTTCGGTATTCAGTAAGAGTGAGCCACAAAGAATTCACCAAAAATGTGTGGTGAAAACAAAAACAAAGATTTTGGGCGCTGAGATTATCACCATAAATGAGTGTTGATGTATTCATTTCACCGCAACCAATCTCGATCATGAAGCGCTTCAAATGCAAAGCTTCTTTCGCAGCCGAAGATAGTGCCATGTACTCGGCTTCTGTACTGCTTAAAGCCACACAACCTTGCTTCTCTGACTGCCAAGAAAACGGGGAACCTGCCATGAAAAAGACGAATCCTGAATATGATCGTCGGTTGGTCGTATCACCTCCCCAATTTGCATCCACGTAGCCTTCAAGTCCTTGGTCGCATGCATAATAATAAAGACACATGTCCTTCGTAGCTGCTAAGTACCGCATTACGTGCTGCACGCCCTTGACATGGTCACCATGGGGATTGTTGTTTATTCGTGCCAACTTTATAACCGAATGGCCTTGAAGTCAGAGGTAGCCACATTAACTCGCCTATTGCTGATTGAATCGGTGGTGGATTTTCAACCACGCAATTCGAAATATCGCACGTTACTTGAAAACCTATGCCTAACGGTGTCGATGCAAACCTACATTGTTGCATGTTATGTCGTTGTAGCATATCCTTAATACATAATGACTGATTTAACGATATATTGCCTATCTCACCATCGCGTTGAATCTGCATGCCCAAAAATGTCTGCATGGGACCCTTGTCCACACATTCGAAATTAGTTGCAATCATTGATTTAACTCGTATCAAGTCTGCCTTCTTCTGGCACGCTAAAAGCAAATTATCTAAATAAATCAGTATCAAACAAAGACTACCTTGTATGTCTTGCTTTTATAAGCACGATTCGTTCTTGCATTGAGTGAACCCAATTTCACATAGTACTATGTTCGACTCCCTTCCGGCTTGCTTTAAACCGTAAACCGCTTTATTGAGCCTTAACACCTTTAGGCAGCTTCATGTAGACTACGTCATTTAACTCACTGTTAAGGCAAGCCGTGAAAGAGTCCATTTGGTACAAACAACGCTTCAACTGAACAGACAAAGCTAAAGTCAAACGTATAGATTCATAACGACACACTGGTGACAATTTTTCGCTATAATTTAAACAAATTTTTGTGAACACCTTTGAAAAACTTCTTTGGACGTCCTTACCTGTTAGCTCTAGTTTCGACCTGCCTGGTCCAATCTTTCCAAGTTGCTTTTGCTAGAGCTCTGCTTCTTCTGCACTAGCATATTCTTCGCTCTCGATGTCGCTGCAACTATCTTCCTGCTGCTAATCGTCATCAATACCCGGATTAAGTACTACGATATCATGGTCTGTCGCATCTTTCGGTGAACTTTTTGTTGTTGCTTCAAACGTAATCTGGTCTGGTACCTCAGCTGCATAGAAAGATTCGTCAAACAAAACATGGCGTTTTTCTACAATTTGCCGTTTTTCCTTGTCGTAGAGTCTGTATGCTTTCGATACCAACGAATAGCCTACTAAACGATACTCCTTGCCTTCCGTCTGAAATTTGTGGTAATGTGTCTTATCTAAACCAACAGTCACTGCTCCAAATGTGCGCGAATTCTTTACATTAGGCTTTCTGCCACTCCACGCTTCAAAAGGTGTCTTACCAATCAAAGCCATTGTTGGTGATCTATAACGGATGTAACATGTTGTTTTTACTGCCTCTGCCCACAGAAACTCTGGCATATTGGAATGCTTTAGCATGCTTCTCGCCATCTCAACAAGAGTCCGATTTGCCCGTTCAGCCACACCATTCTGTTGAGGACTATACGGGACTGATAATTAACGTGCTATGCCATACTGCATCAAGTAATAGTCAAAACGCTTGTTGATGTACTCTCGACCATTGTCACTACGTGATGCCTTAATCTTGCATCCTATCTGATGCTCTGCCTTATTCTTGAATTCTACAAATTTTTCACATACTTCGTTCTTAGACTTGATACAACATGTAAGGATGCGTCGAGACATGTCGTCAATAAATGTTAAAAAATACGCCGAACCACCAAGAGAATGCTTCTCAAATGATTCACATACATCTATATGTACAAGCTCCAACTGTTGTTTTGCACGATTTTCCGACACCGATGTAAATGGTTGAGTATGAATTTTGCTTTTCATGCAAGTCCTGCACTGTTGCTTATCAGAGAAATTCACAGTTTCTATGCCGATTACCATCTCACTTTTCTTAAGACTCAACAAACTAGTATAATTGAGGTGACCATATCTGTTATGCCATATTACTGCACTACGCTGAACTGCGCCAAAAAATACGTTTTTATTGCTCTAAAATATAAATAGTTTTTTTTCTCTCTGCTTTCAAAATCAGCTCGCCTTCCTGACTAATAATTACGCACTCTGTGGTGAAACTTACTGTACAACCATATTCGACGGCTCGACTTATCGACAGAAAATTTTCTTTAAATATTGCATTGCAATTCCCAAAAATCGGCTTTTATAATTACGTTACCTCAGCCAACGGCACACGTTACATTGTTGTCCGCCAAAATTACATCCTCTGCGTGTGAAGTATAATTTACAAAAAAACTGCGTAAACAACACATATGTGTAGTTGCTCCACTATCTAGACATCAGCTTAAAACTCCTAAAACACTCCCATCTGTTGCCGCCAGAACTGTGAAAGATCCCTGCTGTTGTATTTTTGATGTTTCTATTTTATCTTTATTTTTGCACCGATTTTTGAAATCACCACGCTGCTCACACTTGTAGCACAGTACATCTTTCCTATTTCCTTTCTTCTTCTGTACAGACTTTGTATTTGCGTGGAAAGCCTGCTACCCGCTTAAATCTATCGATTTAGAATCAATGCCTCTGTGCTCTCCCTCTTGTAGTAACTTTATCTTTAACACTTCTAAAGAATGCAAACGGTCGCGCGTTTCCAAAGATATGACAAGGTTTTCATATTCTTTCGGCAAACTTGACAGTAAAATTATCACTTTTAGCTCTTCACTGAGATTAATATTAACTTCTGATAGCTTGTCAATCATTGAACAAAACTTATTAAGAAAGCTGATTGTGATGTCACCATCTAGCATCTTCAAACCAAGCAACTGCTTATAAAGCGATACTTTACATACTGGTCCGCTGGGTCGATGTACATTCGGGCGGGTAAAAAACGTAATTTTTCTCAAATCCCTTGGCAATAGTGAAAATATATTGCATCATGAAGTCAAAAACAAGCCTGAAAAATATTAGTATTTTATTTTAATTGTAAGAGCCCGCGAATCGACGCCAAGTGCCCCACAGCACACTAGTCGAATAATAGCGATTCTACAATAGCGCAGTGGCAGTGGCAGCGGCAGTTTTTCGAACTGCTACTGCGTGTTAAAAACTGCCACTGCCACTGCCACTGCGCTATTGTAGAATCGCTATAAGACCAATTCTTGTTAAAAATTCTGGGTTGAGCAAAAAGGTTTGGTGCATATTATTAAATAATGAATCCTTTAACGCAAAAGGTAAAGTTAAATATCATTTTTCGCGGCCCTTAGGTTATCGTTAATCTCAAAGTAATCTGTTTTCAATCAAATTTTAATAGTTCTCTTGATAATTGCACTGGCCCAGGGATGGGCAGATTTTTGGCTCTTAAAGCCGTCAAAGAGCCAGCAAGTGCTACGCAAGAGCTAAATCAGTTCTCAGAGTAAACAGGTGTATAAAATACATTAAAAGCATAATATATATTAGTAATGAGAGTCAGAGTACATGCAATTTGAATACGCTCTTCTTCCCCCCTTCATGCTGGCTCTTGATGTTACCCCTCATCAACCACCTAAATGTGCCAGGCCGGCTCCTAAGTGCAAAAGGCTCCTCTCTGCACTGGCCTATAGTCAAAAGATGTAAAGAACAGCATTAAAATGGCCGGCGTGCATTTAGGTCGCTATTAGCTATAGTTTGCGAATTTTTGCAATAATTTTGGAACAATTTCGGTGGCTCTAATAGAAAAGCCATTATTTTCCATCATAAAATTTTTGTTTATGCAAATGAGTATGGAAGCACTGAATAGAAACAACTTCTAGAAACACCAATTAATTTACTTATGTTTATGCATACAATACAAAAATTGCAAATATAGGCAAAGCAAAAATAGGCAGTTTTTTTTTATTTTAAAGTAACTTGTTTATAATCTGAAAGATTTTCATAATATTATTATCATAAATCAGTAACAGTAAGTCCCGCCTTCAATTTAGTAATTATTACGTACCGATCGACATTTACCAAAGTTATATCGAAAAACTTAACGGGATCTACAGTTTATTTCTAAAAAAATTCTCTTCAATTGTGTAAATAGTTTTTAAATGAAAGATCTGGATTACAGAAAAGTGTGCCAGGGAGTGAGTTTTTTCATTCAAGCTGAATGCAAAGCAATATCGTCCAATTGGAGAGTCCTCAAAAGGATTTCACAGGATATGTTAATGGAATTAACTAAAGTGTTTATATCTAAACACTTATTGCTCGTCTCCTACTTTCATTTAAAGGCAAATTTAGAAACCGCGAAAAATGTGCTTCTTCGGTGGCTAATGAAACCATTCCGCTCCAATTTTCAAGACTGCATAAATGGAGTTAAAATGGGCGTTTCTTACCCTAATTGTATTATGTTAATGTATGTAAATATTTATATGCTTGAAACTACTATTAACTTATCAAACGCTTCCTAATCTTTGACAATACATGTTTGAATTCATTCACCACGATCTTGAAAACTGACCAAATCGGCGTTACGAAGTCCATGGTCCTTTTAATATTATATGTATAAACATCCGAAAACATTAAATGTTTGAAATAAATCTCGTATAATTTTTTATATTTTTCACTTGGTTGCTGAAGTAATGAGGAATTGAAAACTCATAAGGGAAAATTATAGTTTTTGTAAGTTTTATCTTAATATCTTAAAAACTTGGAGACTTATTGAAAAAATATAAATGAACGTGAGGTACTAAATTTAATGACCCTTAATTTGATGTATCGTCCTGTTTATAACAATTAACGCATTCCATAGATATTACAAGCCAAAGTTCCATTTTCAAAATTCAAACACTTTGATTCAATTGCGCGGACTAAAGATAAGTTTTAAATTAATCTTTCGTGGCCAATAAAAATTGGCTTAGACCTAAGACATCATAATATCACTATTACAATACGGGCAAATGCCTTTTATTTTCCCCCATACAAAATCGACCCAGCCTAATGTACATCTTTGAGCGTTATCCATGCACTCGTTGCTGTCTTGCCGTTTTCTAAATAGCTCAACTGCGATGATCTCAAGCTCAATGTTATCATGGCCCATGCTTTCTCGTCAAGAGAAACCAGCTCGATGACTCTTCCAATGCCGATGGTCGCTGCCCGTTTATCACCTTCCATACCTCTGCATGCACCAACACGCTGCGCATTTGAATCCCCCAGGATTCATAATTCCCTTATAGGGGAAATACGATAATGATACGATTAGCTCTGATCGTCTTGCTTGGACACTTTTAATACTTTATTATTATCATACCATGTGGATGTGGCCAATAAGTTGAGCGTAACCATCAAGTGCAGTGTAATTTTTCATCTAAAATGTGAAAATCTCCTACCGGCTTATACTAGGTCGACCCTATTAAGCTGGTATTTCAGGGTACTATTTTATATATATATAAGGAAAATTTGAAAGTTAGGGTGGAGCTCGAGCACCCCCCTGCCCCTACCTGGCTACGCCCATGAATTGATATTTTTTCTGATATGAAGTTGGCCATTTCTAATACATTTTGTCGCTGAACTCATATCTGAAAAATATGCACAGCATTTTAAAATACATCTCCTGTCCTTTCACAAGCCGCACAGTGTGCTTTTTGAACATTGCATGCGAATTAATCGTAGCGCTTTCGACAGAAGCAGAATTTTGATACGAAACAAAGTGGTCTTGAAAGCTAAAGTAAATCCCTTTTAATAGTGGCCATTGAGCTACAATTACTCCATGACCTTAAAAAAATTGGTCAAAAGTAGTGTTCGTGGAAAAAAAAGCATGCAAAATTCACGGGATTTATTCCAAAACAAAAAATTTATATATTTTTAATTATACTAGTGTTATAAATTTTGAGACGAGTAACACGATACCACAGTTCAAAAATCGAAATAAAGTTTGCACACCTCAATTTAAAAAATGCATGATTTGTGGAAATTTTTTCTATTTGCATGCAGCTCAATTTTATATCCCTCCAGTAATAAGTGCAATTCAAGAATTTTAATTTGATCCAAGATAGAAGCCTCTAGGCCCTCTGAGTGCCAAGTTATAACAATTTTACCACCAAACTTCGAAACTGATGTTCTAGTTTTTGCTCCGAAATTAGAAAAAAAATTGCGTAAAATGTCGAATGAAATTTCGAAGTTTAACTTCAGAATCGTAATAACTTAGCTCTCATAGGGCCTAGAGACTTTTACCTTAGCTTAAATTAAAGGTCTTGAATAGCACTAAAACTGACTTGTTGTTCGACGGATATAAAATTGTGTGAAGGATGCACAGCTCTATGCAAATCATAAATCATAAAAAATTTTTGGAATCGAGGGGTTGAATTTTTTTTACGTCTTTTAAACAGTGAAATCGTGTTTCTCGTCTCAAAATCTATAATATAATTATAATAAAAAGTACAAAAAATGTTTTTTTTTTCGGAGACCGTACCGGTTATGCATTTTATAATAAAAGTCAAAAAATTTAAGTTATTTTTTGACTTTTATCATTTTGAGAAAATAATACCGATTATTTCTCCTTTTTATTTTTTTAAGGCAAAAATAAAAGTTAAAATTTGCCTTTTATTTTTTTTGAGCAGAAATAAAAGTCAAAGTTAAAAATCAAGTATTCCGAGCTGTGTATATTCGAATGTGAAAGTTTTGAAGCACCTACAAGGATTTTCATAACCCCTATACCCAAATACCAGGGTTAGTTCAAATCTATATACATATTGTCGTTTAAAGTGCAAAACTGCGTATCAACAAAATGCAAAACCGCGTATAAGCAAAATGCAAAACCGCGTATGTGAAATTGTAGAAATTATTTTCTAGAGCCTAAAAACACTCATATTTCAAAATGATTCCCTTTTTTTATAAAGCAATCGCATTTCTGGCTAGTATATTTCAGGACGAATGGATAAGGATTGAGCCAAGAGCTTGTGTGAGCAAATCCAATTTTTGGCAGCCAATGTCAGTTACGCGGTTTTGCAGAATGACGGTACGCGGTTTTGTACTTTAAACGACGATATGTATGTATACATACAATACATGAAGGGAGTTTTTGTTAACGGCATCAGATCTGCACCGATTATTCCATTTTTAAAACTGAGGTGCTAAATTACAGGGCTTAGCCTCTAGATGTATGTACCACAAGGCATGACTATTTTGAATAGGGTTGCCACCTTTTTTAAAATTATAAAATCTGCACCGTTCGTTGTATTAAAACAGAAGAGGTGCCAAATGAAAGAGCTAGGCCTTTAGATGTGCAATTTTAGATCTCAATTTTTTGAATAGGGTTGCCACCTGCTTCCAAAATAGAAGACTTACACCGTGCGTTTTATTAAAACCAGAGATCGAAAATAACCGTCAGCAAGTGTCTCGTATGGTGTTTACCACTGACACAAACACTCATCTCTCATGAAAAGGGTGTTTCTCACCGTGGCAAATCACTCTGTGCGACCTTTCTGTGTTTTCCGTTGTGGGTTATTTATCAACTTCTAACATTTCCCTGGGGCAAAAACACTTTGGCAGGGACTTTTATTTTTAAGCGTCTTAATTTGTGGGTTATTGCAGAACTGAAAAATATAAGTGGGCGTAATAAGTGGAAGCAAAGCGTTAGGCATTTCTTTACACGACATATACGTACACATACATGTGCGAACATTTATGACAAAGAAGAGAGCGTGCGCATTCTTAATATGATACACCGAAATTAAGCTATTTTATTTTATTGATAAAGAAAAGGATAAAGGCAAAGGAAAAAATAAAGAATACAAAGATGCGTAAAGATAAATGCGAAAATTGAGATCAAGGTAAATTAAAAAATTTTACTAATACAAGGTCAAAGGTGAAGGGGAATATGTAGATGGAAAAAATTATAAACATAAAGATGATAAGGATAAATATTATGAAAAAGATGAGGATGAGTAAAGATGAAGATAAAGGAAGAAGATTAAAATAAAGGTAATTATAAAGAAAATGATATAGCCACAGAGACTCAACCTAACTAACTCAATCAACTAAGAATGTTCGATATCTAAGAAAGAATCGATATCATTTCCATAGTCAAAAAATCCCGAAATAGTCCAAAAAGCCTGAAGTGGTCCCGAAGATTCCGATAATCCCGAAGAAGTCTGGAAAATCACGCATTAGTCATGAAAATTCCAAAGTAGTCTCAAAAATCCCGAAATAGTCCAAAAGTCCCGAAGTATTCCCGAATATTCCGATAATCCCGAAGAAGTCTCGAAAATCCCGAAATAGTCCAAAAGCCCGAGGTAGTCCCGAAGGTTCCGATAATACCAAAGTAGTCTCGAAAATCCCGAAATAGTCCAAAAATCCCGAAAAGTCCAAAAATCCCGAAGTAGTCCCGAGGATTCCGAAAATCCTCAAGAAGTCCCGAAAATTCCGAATCAGTCCCAAAAATCAAGAAGATTTTAGTAGGACTGGAAGTTGGAAGATACTTGAATATCTTATTCGCGTTGCATCACAAAAGTATTATTTAGTTGAAAAATTACAAATAAAATTGATTCGCTCTCCAAATCAAATCAAAAATTTTTATTTCTTATTTGGTTGACAAATGAAATCACAAATAAGTTTTATTTTTTATTTGGTCAACAAACCAAATCACAAATCAAATATATTTCGTAATTTATAGCGGATTTTGAATCAATAAGGATGTTGAGCAGTTGAACGTGCAACCAGCAATTCTGTATTTATGTATTATGTCAGACAGATCTGACATTTACGATATTAATTTGAAAATTAACTGAAATTAGAAATCCTTGTTATGTAAGTCACCCTGCAACATATTTGTAAGATACAAAAAGGTAACGCTACTTCTTAGCAACCATTTTTCATGAAAAAGAGCAAGGCTATTGAAAAAGCAGGTTGATGGGAACAAATAGCAAATAAGTAAGTTGAACTACATGAAATTGTATCTTATTAGCTTATATTACTTAATACAGATAATAAACTCCCTCCCTCTCAACCGCAATATTTGTATATTAAACTGAGAATAGCAAATACCCAAACGGAGTTCGTGTTATTTTTG
>NW_016157547.1:50396-126250 GCF_001687245.7 Rhagoletis zephyria
CAGATGATATTTACCGCAAGTGGTATGATTGGTACATGGAGTTGGCGGACGTAGAAAACATAAGCGTACCGAGGTGCTATCACAGCAATTTTACTGACCCGAATTCTCACGTCGATATGCATATTTTTGTAGATGCGAGCGAAGTGGCTTTCTATGCTCTAGTATACTGGCGGATCTGTTATTTAAACGAAGTCGGTGTGGTGTTCGCGGCTGGGAAGTCGAGATGCAGCCCAATTAAACCTCTGTCCATTCCCAGATTGGAGCTACAGGCAGCAGTCCTCGGCGTTAGACTAATGAACGCTATTGTTCAAAGCCATGATGTGAAGCCGCAGGAGATAATCTTCTGGTCTGACTCTAAAACGGTCATAAACTGGATACGCTCGGACTGTCGCTGTTACAAACAATTCGTCGCACACCGTATCGCAGAAGTTTTGGACTCAACAGGCGTCGGTCAATGGAGATGGGTGCCCGGGTCAATGAACCCTGCTGACGATGCAACCCGACTGAAGACGAAAAAGCAAACGACAAATTGTTCGCGTTGGATAGCCGGCCCACAGTTTTTAAAGTTTCCGAAGGATAAGTGGCCTTCTTTGCCAGTAGATATGAGCGAGCAGGAAAGTGCAACTGAAAGGCGCCCAAAAAGTTGACTGACTATTTCTGAGACTGATCGATGTATAGAGTTCGCAAGATACTCGAACTATTACAAGCTTCTGGGAGTGATCTGCTGGGTCCGTCGCGCGATGGCTAAATTTAAGGACAAAGCTAAAGCGCGTTTTCACGTACATCAAAATTTATCGGCAGCAGAGTTAAGAACCGCTGAAATCGAACTTTGTCGCTTAGCTCAGAGGGAAGTCTTCGGCGAAGAGATACAGTTATTGGCGGACGGAAAGTTTTTGCCAAAGAGTAGTACAATTTATAGCCTAACCCCGATATTGGATGAAGACAAGGTCTTACGATTGGCAGGTCGTATTGATAGAGCGAAATGTGTTGCCGCAGATACAAAGCGGCCTATAATTCTACCGAAGGTTCACGCCTTAACTACATTGATTGTATGTCATTTTCATGAGCGGTATCAGCATCAAAATCAGGAGACTATTTGTTCAGTGATTCGTCGCAAGTTTTGGATACCATGTATAAGACAGCTTGTTCGATCGGCAAAGGTGCATTGCCAGCTGTGCAAAAATATGTCCGCTAAGGCAAAGCCACCCCTCATGGGACAATTGCCGGAAGACCGTCTTATTCCGTTTATCAGACCTTTCTCATACGTGGGCCTAGACTATTTCGGCCCATTAGCGGTGACCGTGGGTCGGCGGCATGAGAAAAGGTGGGTGGCGCTCTTTACGTGCATGTCTATTAGGGCAATACATATCGAGCTCGCAAAAGATTTATCGGCGGACTCAACAATAGTATGCTTGAGGAATTTTATGAACCGACGAGGAGTGCCCGTCCGCATCAGAAGCGATAGGGGTACTAATTTTGTAGGCGCCACTAAAGAGGAGTTAGTGCTAATCGATCAACGTGTGGCAAATGAATGTGCAAGGCGTGGCGTGGAGTGGGTATTTAACACCCCTGCAAATCCATCAGCTGGTGGAATATGGGAGCGAATGGTTCGCTCCGTGAAGCGTGTATTAGCCTTTGTGCTAAGAGAGAAGGCTCCACAAGCGGAAACGCTAATGTCGTTACTTATCGAGGCTGAGAATCTAGTTAACTCGCGTCCTTTAATACATTTACCGCTAGAAAGGGACAGCGCCGAGCCTCTAACACCGAACCACTTTCTACTTGGTGGCCCGAACTTTGTGCAAACTCCAACAGTGGACGAACAAGTATGCTTACGTAAGCAGTGGCACATCGTTCAACAACTTAAGCAAACCTTTTGGAAGAGATGGGTCCTGGAGTACCTTCCAGAACTTACGCGCCGAACTAAATGGCATCAGTTCGTAAAGCCTATTCAAATTAGCGACGTCGTGATTATTTGTGATGATAACGAATCTCGTGGTGAATGGAAACGAGGAATCGTGACTGACGTATTTCTGGCAGCTGACGGACAAGTAAGATCCGCAACAGTAAAAACATCAGCTGGTTATCTACGAAGGCCTGCTTCCAAACTCGCAGTACTAGATTTACTTGGTGAATCTGAATCCGGATCTGAAATCCCGATCAGATTCACGGGCGGCGGGATGTTGAGCAGTTGAACGTGCAACCAGCAATTCTGTATTTATGTATTATGTCAGACAGATCTGACATTTACGATATTAATTTGAAAATTAACTGAAATTTGAAATCCTTGTTATGTAAGTCACCCTGCAACATATTTGTAAGATACAAAAAGGTAACGCTACTTCTTAGCAACCATTTTTCATGAAAAAGAGCAAAGCTATTGAAAAAGCAGGTTGATGGGAACAAATAGCAAATAAGTAAGTTGAATTACATGAAATTGTATCTTATTAACTTATATTACTTAATACAGATAATAAACTCCCTCCCTCTCAACCGCAATATTTGTATATTAAACTGAGAATGGCAAATACCCAAACGGAGTTCGTGATATTTTTGCTTTAATTCCCAACAAAGGATTTAAAAGCACGCAACCCTGCTACCACATGGCCATCCCTCTATCTCTATCAACAGCAAATTTTATATGTTTCTACGCACTTCTACGGTACCCTGCGTACACGTTCGTGGGTAACCGCGCTCTAACATTTATTTTTCCTCTTTCAGCTATAAGTGTCCGTGTCCAACAGTAACGGTAAAAGATATGCAAATAACCCTTTCCCACTGAGAGGAGCACACATCTACAAAAAATAAACCACCTTTTCTGTTTTGTGGGTTATTTTTTCTCTTAAATAGGGACGGTTATTTTAGGACACTTTCAAAGTGTTGAGGGATATTTTCGACCTCTGCAAAATATTAGACGTGGAGAGAAGGGAAAAAACAAGACTAACTTTGGAAAGTCTCCGAATCCAACAAAAAATGCAGCACGCGTTGAATTTCAAGGAAGACGTTGACAACAAAAATTGCGCATACCGTAAAGCGATATTGAATAATAGAAGAACAGACGGGTGACGATAACGACGCGTATTAAATATGTTTAGTAGATGTCGTGTGATAAGTGAAGTTTTTTGTTAATTTATATGTAACTACAATGTCAGTCTCTGTTTAGTAGCAAAGTTTTACATATATAAGTATGCAATACTTTGATATATTTTTGTCTAATTGTTGTGTTTTTATGTTTTGTGTTTTTAAATAAATATCAGACTCCCTGATGAAGGCGTGCAGGACGGCGAAACGCGTAGGAGAGAGAAGGAATAATAAATTTTGCCTTTTGATTTTACCGGCCGAAAAGCTCCGCATACAACCCAATAGTAAACAATTTATATTGCTGTGCAAACTGCACATATGTATGTACATTAGGATTGCCCTAAGTTATATGGAGAAAAATAAAAGTTTTTGGATTCTCGGTCTCACCCCCTAGAAATGTGTGAATAGCCTAAAGACTAAGCTATACAAAGTTTTATGTCAATCAAAAAAGATTTAGATTTTGGCAGCAGCAAACAGTGCTGCCGTTTGCAAATTTTCGAGCGAAGTAAAAACACACCAAAAGTGAAGTTTTTCGGAGTGACTTGGGAGGAAAAGTGAAGTGATTATCGAATTGACGACTTTCATGCACAATCAGGGGTATGGGGTTACTGATTTGGTTTATTTATCTGCTGATTGGTAGTCGATTATTTGTTGATCCCAATTAACCTTTTATATTAACGATTTATTGTGTTCATTTAATAATTTACGATTCATCGTGTTCTTGTGCAAACTTTGTGCAACCATTTCTTTTAGATCTCAATGTCCCAAAAGTTGTGGTTACAAAAATTACAGTTCACTTATAATGTAAAAACTGAAATATAGCAACAACGTCACCACCAGATTCACTCAAAGTTTTACAATGTCTCGGTGCAGGCTTTTTCCTGAAAAATTAAGGATGTGTGAGAACTAAATTATAATTTTTATTTTCTCCAAATAATTTTCGTCTTGAAATAAACGTCCCGCGAGGCGAAAAAAATAAAAGTCGCATATAATTATTATGAAAAAACGTTAATAATTCCCATTTGGAAATAATAGGGACCCAACCAGTTATGACTTTTGTAATACCATACTTACAACTTAACATGAAATTTATTGAAGTAAGTTGATTTTGGTTAGTAGATTGGCGCTTCACATACGTTAGTGTGTGGCCGAGCTTCTCCTCCGATTTGTGGCGTCACACGAAGGGGAGGGACCTACAGTTTTACGCCGACTACGAAGCTGTTTTCCATGGCAGAAATACACTCGGAGGTTTGCCATTGCTTGCCGAGGGGCGACAGCTTTTAGACAAATTTTTTATAAAAGCATTATTCGGCGCAAATGCCTGCTTTGATTGGCTTTCGCTGAACAAACAATTTTCTCTCACTTCATTACACCAAATTGTAAAAGGACCGCTATGATTGGCATTCACCGAATGAACTACATTTATTTCAGATTTCCTTGCACCAATATTGTCGGTTCTTTATTTTAAGTAAAAAGAAATTTACAAAGTGGCAAGCGCAGACAGACAGAAATGGGAGGGGGAACCTTGAGCCAAAGGTGTGTTATTAAATCGTCTCCAAAAACCATAAGGAATAAGAAACCGCAATACATAAATCACCAAATGATCAGATAAATATGTACACAAATAAATCTGTGAAAATTTGTAACCGAAAAGTATTCAAAACTGTTATTAAAATGAACTAACAGAAATAAGAATACATATTTTTTTCTTTCATACTTAAGGGGATTTAAATGGGGATTTAGAAGACAAATGGGGATTTTTTGTGGATAACTGAAGCTCGATATGGGGATGCGCTACAAAAAAAATCTGGAAACACTGCACCCATGGTGTAATAATAACAAGGTGTTGTCAGTAACTTAACCTTACTTTTTCTATTTCGGTCACGCATTTTAAAGTAGTAGAAAAGGTACTACTTTTAATCCGCTTGTGCATATTATTTCAAAGCAAATGTAGAAAAATATATATTTACCGGGTTATAAGCCGGAATATATGTTTGTATGGGCAGCTCCACACGGCTTAGAACTTATAAAAAAGTAAACGTCGTCAAATGAGGCAATTTCCTATAAGACTGTAAATGATTTTTGGAATAGATTAAAACACATAAATATCGCAAATATAAGTGAATTCCTAATTTTTACATACAGCCACTCTATTCTGGTGTATCAGTAGTCCATTTGGCTCAATATTATGACAATGCAGCAAAAGTTATTTAATATTAAAAAAAATCGCCTTTCTATCCGATTTTTGTGTACGTCTTTTTCCATTGATAGCCACGATATCTTTTATTTTATTACATTTTGGGGACAAAAATTATACAAGTCCAGCAATTTTAAATATTAATGTCGGTCTGAAAACATCAAGTTCTTAAAAATCGCGTTAAAACAAATTACTAAAATTGAGTATTTTTGATACTAGTTCCCAAAGAATAGTAGTATAAAAATTATGATCGACAGCACTGAAAATAAGCATGCCGATCTTACTTACTTTACTTAGGGCCGGTTTTTCAATAGTCAGATAAGCGTCGAATAAAAAGTTATTCGACGGATAAGACATAAATTTATTCCAAGAATAATTTCACTAACAGAGGAATTAATTTATCTGGCTATTCGTTTGCCAGATAACAGCCGGATAGCGATTGGGACTGACTTTTTGACGTTTCTATTATTTGAAAACAATTCATTAACACCCCGTTTGTGCTGAAACTACTACCGCCTTCTTATATTATGAAATTAAGCGACATTTTCAACGATTTTTTTCTTGAAGAGGAGCAGGAAATGTTTGAAAACCTCAGGAAGGAAAGAGTAGTGAAACAAAGACCCGACCTTTTCGTTGATTGGGAATGCATGGAGTTCTTCAGAAGATTCCGGATGACAAAAAGTACGGCTCAGTATTTGTTTACCAGGATTGAAGATAAATTGAAATATCCCACGTACAGGTAGTCATTTTTCCATCCATATTTTTCAATCTAAGTCAACATCTTCCTAATACATATTACATACATCTAGAGACCAAGCGGGAGCTTTTACATAACTATAGGATACTTTTCGAATTTACATAAGTCCACAATATGGCGAATCATTAGAAGGGTGACTCAAGCAATCGCATCGCTAAGACCACAATTTATTAAATTGCCATGAAGTGCAGATATTTTAAAAATACAAGAAGAATTTTATGATATCGCACGATTCCCACGAGTAATTGCTGCCATGGATTGTACACATGTGCGGATAGTCTCTCCAGGTTAGTGTTGATGACTTTGAAATACATACTGTTTTATAGCACCTACTGATTCATGTATGCAGGTGGAAACACAGCTGAAAACTTCAGAAATAGAAAATGATATTATTCTATTAATGTTCAAGCATGTGCACCGCCAAATTGAAATTTCAAAACATAGTCCGAGATGGCCTGGGTCTACTCATGATAGTTTGATATTCTTGAATTCGTCTGCAAAATACGCATTTGACAGTGGAACTTTCGGCAGTGGACTGATTCTTGGAGATAGTGGATATGTTCTAAACAATTATTTGGTTACTCCCTATGTTAATATTTACCAGAACTCCAGCAGAACGCCTTTTCAATGAGTCACACATTAGAACAAGAAACGTCATTGAACGCTGCTTTGGTGTATGGAAACGACGATTTCCAGTTTTGAGTATTGGGATGGGGTGCCAAATTCCTTTGGTACAGGATATAATAGTTGCAACAGCTGTTATACATAATATTACAATTGATATGAAAGAAGATAAACCACCAGAAGACCCAGAAGTGAATGTTTATCTGGATAGAAACTTTAGACCCACTTATTGCAGACTATGGAGATGTCAGAAACTTACTGTTAGAATACTTTGAATCTTTAATAACAATGTAAAACAACGCTAGACAATAGTTTTATGTACACTACCGGCAAAAAATTATAAACAATTTATCTTTAAAAGTTTTGGCCATTTATTTACTTTTTATTAGTTTTATTTTATTTTCCTTTTACGAAAATATAGTTCATGACACAACGAAAGCCATATAAGTAACTCAAAGTTCCAAGCCTTGTACAATATTTCTGTGGTCGTAAGCAATAACCGCCTAAGTCGACTTAAGAAAGAATTGAGTTATATATGCTATTATTCCATGCCTACGTGAAACTCCCATCTCGTTACCTGTTCTATTTAAAAAGTTATAAATGAAAGTATTTTGGTTTCCCCATAAGGTTAACATTACAATTCAAATCTTTAAAGCGCTTTTTCTCGAATTCAGGTTTTTCGACTTAGGCGATTATTGCTTATGACCACAGATTTATAAATATTCGTCAAATGAAAAAAAGTGGTTATCAACATTTTTTTTTGAAACGTAGTTTCCAGAAAAAGATCAGTTATGCAATTGAATGGGCTATAAATTTGCAGACCTGATTTTTTCTGGAAATTACGATTCAAAAGTTTGAAATTTTGATAACCGCTTTTTTCATTTGACGAATATTTATAAATCTTGTACAAGGCTTGGGACTTTGAGTTACCTATATGGCTTTCGTTGTATCATGAACTATATTTTCGTAAAAGAAAAATAAATTAAAACTAATAAAAAATAAATAAATGGCCAAAACTTTTAAAGACAAATTGTTTATAATTCTCTGTCAGCCAGTGTACATAGCTATATTTATGTATATTGATTTTCTGATAAAAGTGGTGTATCAAAAAATACACGGATACATTTTTAATAATAATTTTTATTTCATACTTTAATTCATTCAAATTAAATCTTTGGACACTTAGTTTGCATGTAATGTGCATTTACTCATACACGTAAATACATACACCTGCGTTCAAGTAATTAGCACCGAAATTCAAAATAGTATTGTTTGCAACTTAAGTCTATTTTTTTTTAATAATTTTCGTTTAAAACATAATTTAATCTATAACAGAAGCCACATAAATAAAAGTTTTAAATCTTGCACAAGTTTCAAACAAATTAATCAACCTTAAAGGAATTGTCATCAAAGCTTTCAAATTTTTTATCAGAATATTTTGAAAATTTTCGGGTATGCAGTTTCGTAGCCCATTAAATTTTAATCTGATGTAGTTCAAGAGTCCAGTCGCTGGAAATTACCGTTGAGTTTTTAGAATTTTTGTGGAAGGTGTTGCGCATTGTAAAAATGGATTTTATTTTATGCTGAACGCCATATTCCAAGGTTTGTTATACTCGATAATACTTAAAATGAATCAATGGTATTTTGTAGTCACTTTAAACTTGCGCTTTGTTATACTAAAATTCAATGGGTTATTAAATTGCATGTTTAGAATATTTCTAAAAATGGGTATGTTATATAATAAATTGTTTCCCTATTTAAGTTCATGGCAGTGTATGTATGACCATATCGCTCATTTACTTCAATAGTGTCATAACTCAAAAAAGCGAAACTCTAGAAAAACGATTTTAAAGTTTGGAATTTAGATATACCCCCATAGTTAAAATGAATACATATATCGTCGTTTAAAGTGCAAAACCGCGTGTCGTCATTCTGCAAAACCGCGTAACTGACATTGGCTGCCAAAAATTGGATTTGCTCACACACGCTCTTGGCTCCTATCCATTCGTCCTGAAATATACTAGCCAGAAATGCGATTACTTTATAAAACAGTGAACCATTTTGAAATATGAGAGTTTTTACGCTCTAGAAAATAGTTTCTACAATTTCACATACGCGGTTTTGCATTTTGCTGATACGCGGTTTTGCACTTTAAACGACGATATACATGTTTTGTTCTAGATGGATACTGGTAATCAGTGTTGCCAGAACTTTTTGGACGAACCGGCTAAATTGGCAAATAAAACCGGCTAAAATGTTTCAACTAAATTTCACATGTTTTATTTAAATAAATCACGAGTAAAAAGACTATTTCTTGGAGAGAAGTTACAAATTCGAGCCGGAAAAAATTTTGCCAGCAAGAATTTGCAATTAGGCACATGGTTGGATTTTTTGTCGACGATAATTTGAATAAACAATTTCGTTAAATTTAAAAATTTACAAATTGGAGCGATTTTAAAATCAAAAAATGTAAGTTAATATTTGTTTACTTAATTAATTTAGTTAATTCCAATGATTTGAAAGGTACTCGGCAAAAAAAAACTATTCTTAATCGGAATGCAATCCCAACCAGAGTCGATATAGTAAACCAGACAAAGAAATTGAAACGTATGTTAAAGAAAGTCGGACTGACAAGATATATACACGTAGATCCTGTTTTATGCCCCTCTGAAAGAATTTTAAAAATTCTATATAAATTTCTTTTGTTTGAAATGCAACCGTGGACACTAGCTGGCAGAAAAACTTACAAATTTGCCTTCGTACAGAAAATTGCAAGTTTCTCTACATGAGAGAGAATTTGGGAGCATTTTTTCTTACTATCTGATATTTTGAGTGATAATTCTCGCTGGATTTTCGACGAACAAACCTATTGTCTTCCCTACAAGGCCTTTTCAGACTGACCGATTCTCAATACACTCAAATAGAAACCAATACACATAAAAAACGCTGTAAAAATTTCCCTTCAATTTTAAGGCAGTAAAACAACGACCTTAAGCTAACATCAACCGAGGCCATTTGTTGACAAGGGATGCAAAATTACAGTTACACAGAAGAACTGGTCAGATTTTTCAGAAATCCCTGCAATTCTGATGTAAAATATGATGCCAAAAGACTGCAGATCTCCCATTTAGATGACCGGTCATATGACCGGCAGATGTCTCGTAGGATTCCCAGAGAGTTTTGCTTTACATAGAAATTTGTGCTCTTTTATTTTCATTTTGACTCACTTCAGTGTTGGTTCCTTTAATTCAAGTTGGCATTCGGTTTTTGGAATTTAAATAAGTTCTCAGCAAAAAAGTTTGTTTAAAAAAATACATATGTGTACATAGTGCTTGAAAATATCAATTTTTCCCTTACCTTAAACCTTTGGGAGTGGGCAAAAATGATGTTTTGTAATCTAGGCAGAATTGAATATGCGCTATCTGGGAAGACAATATCTACATGTAATATTTATTCTGTTTGTTGGCACTATATCCAAACACAAACGCATCTTAAGTGTCTTAACAGTGAAACAATTTCTTATTTTCTAAGTTTGCGAATAAAACTTCACACTTAAAATTAAGACATTTATAACAAACATTTTATGAAGAAAATCCCTTCTTCGTTTAAAATAAAAATAAGCGAAATCGGCCCAATTTCATACAACCCTGCCTGACATGAAAATTTTCTCCACGATAAGGCTAGTAGCCATTTCTAACAGATTTTGGGTCGCTTAGTCAAAAATGGAAACATATATACATATTTGAAATTTATGAAAACAAGGCAAATAGCAAAATCGGCTAAAAAAGGCTATTTTTTTTCTGCAAAACGGCTAACAAATCGGCTGCCGGCTAAATCGAAATTTCTCCGGCTGTTTGCTATCGCAACCGGGTAAATCTAGCCGGAAAACGGCTAAAATGGCAACACAGCTGGTAATCGATACAGCAATTTCTACACAATTAGCTCAATATTTCGTTACCTGAAATGAAAATGAAACGTAACAAACATCGCCACTGAAACGGAAAAAGTCGTGACTAATTATCTCTGTTTTTCATAAAACGATGTGGGGGGTTTTAATTCGAGGAAATCCATCATATCAATTAAAAAGTGCATTTTGGATTTTTTATTAGTTACAACTTTTGCATTTCACCGACGATGTTTGTTACGTCTTTTTGCATTTCAGGTGTCGATTTGTTTTGTTTTTTTTTTTGGATTATGGCACTGTTGAAGTAAGTAAGCGATACGTTCTTTAATTTTAATTAAATTTAATTTAATTAATGCACACTTTTTGCAAATATTATGACAGATATTTGAATATTGTCAAAAGCCATGAAGTGAATTGAATATGTACACCCAGAAAAAAGTCAGCTAAAAATATTTCTCTGAACACATGATTTGGTAACTATAATATTTTAATATTTTTTAATTATCTCGGTAATTAAGGAACTGGATGATCTTGAAAATTTTTCATTTGAATATGGTGCAATTCTACTCTTCTCTGCTCTTGGTTGACCATATGAGTTATCCGCATGCTCTTTCTCCTTTTGCTTTAGTTCAGTGGAAGACATCTCTATTTGGATTTTATTTAATTCCATTCTCGCTTCTGTGAGTTTTTCAAATTCCGATTGTTTCAGTTGTCTTTTTGTACTACTTTTTTTTTAAACAGGAGTAATTGGTTGCTTCAAAGCCTGAGGAGACCAAGTGTCCCATTTTGGTGCTTCAATATATGTACATATAATATGGAACGGAAAACAAACAATTAAGAATATACCAAATATGAATATATCTTAATTCCAAGTGTAAAAATATGAAGTCTCAGTACACTGCATCACAGGTGTGGTGAACACATATTTAGTTGACGCAACTAATTTCTTTTCTCAGGGTGTAACTTTCATTGTTAAACCAAATTAGATGCCCAACTTGCGCAACCAGCATACAGCCCGCGACGAAACCATAGCACCTCATCATTCAATACTTCATATAGCAGCATGGAAATTCATTGCTTTACCGATTTTCTTTCGAAATTTCGTAAAAGAATCGAAGTGTGCGTAGTTTATTTAATTTTAGAAAATTCGGTAAAAAATCGGATGAGGATTTGAGTGATGTACTGTGTTGTTTATTAAACTATATCTCATTAACTAACCAAAACCATGTAAATCCAAATTTCAAACTTTAAATTAAATTATGAAAATTCTACAACTTCTTCTTCTCAACTTTAAGCATATCAATCAGAATTCCTAGAAATTTTTAGTATCCAGTTTTATAGCTTATTAAATTTTAGTAATAAAGTTGCTAAAAAATGCAGTTGATTTTTGATAATTTGTTTTCCTGACGGTATCGCGCACTTTCTTAGATACGACGTAATCTTTTATATGCTAAAATTATCAATAATGAGTTGTGCTTTAATAAATAACACTAGTAAACAGGTTGTAAAAAAGTACTGATCGGTGACAATTGAAATTTCCAATGTAAAATTTTCTCTTAAATTGGATTATGAACCAAAATTGTAAGAATGAACATTTCTTGAGATATAGCCAAATTGGTTTTGAAAGCAATTCGGTGTCCTAAATTGCAAATATCTTCGGAAGCAGTTAGCCAATCTAAAAATTTCGTTTTATGTTAGTGGATCTTATTAAATTTATTAACATCTATGCCAACAACATTTTCCAACTGGATTACTTTCGGTACCACAATCAATATGAAGAAATGTGTTCACTTCCGGTTTCTTTCTTGTACTTCAAAGTATGATCTTTTGTAAATATAATGAGACCCTCCTTATCTTTGTTTATTAATAAATGTAGAAGCTATGATCACTTAAGTAGAAGGTTTTATAATTAAGTTTAAGGTTTTCATAGAAATTTACGACCTAATTTTCAGTCAAAGCTTGAACAATTAATGAAACCATAAATTTGTATGGAAAGTATTTGAGCATCTTTCTACTTAAGTGTCCGTTACTCCCACATTAATTATTAAATGTAGACATACAGGGTCTTATTGTATTTACAAAATATCATGCTTTGAAGTACATGAAAAAAGCGGATGTGAAAACTTTGCACTTTGTTTCAGATCTCAAAAGACCGAAATTTTGTTATATCTCTTAAACTTTCATAAAATTTCATTTTATATTCGGATTCAGTCAGAAAATTTCACATGGGAAATGATGGTCAATTGACCAAGATCAAAATTACTGTCAACTATTGTAATTAATAAACATTAAATGATCAAAAGACAAGTAGTCAAAGCTAAGGAAAATTTTAGGGTGGTATCTTTCGTCGCGGGCTGTAACAAAAAATTAGCAACATACCATAGTTCATATGGAACGGTAGCGTCTGCTGAAGCTTTAACATTTAAGATTACAGAGAACATATCAATAAGAATATATACTTTCATATTCTCCTGACTCGACTTCAGCATTCGCTGCACTAGTGGTTGTGGTAATGCCCGTGGTTACAACTACTTCTTTGTATTCAAAAGCAGCGTCTGTAAAGTAATAGATATGAAAATGGGGAATTAAAAAATGCAACTTATGTGTATAATTTTGTACCATCAGACAGAAAGGTGTCGTCAACGACATATGTAACCAAATCCTCCGCTTGTTTTGTATGTGGAGTTGAAACACTAATTCCATTAGTAACAATTCATTGAACAAAATGAGAGAAAATTACCTTCAACGCCATCGGAGTCATGCCTGTTATGCAAACTATCTACGTTGGAAGGCATAGCTAGTATTTGATTTTCCACATCTGAATATGGAATTTGGGAATGAGCCCCTCCACCAGTTCTATAAAGTTCCTGCCGAATTATGGCTAATTTCTTTTTCAATGTCTTTTTCAAGCTTTCATATTTCAATTTCAGGATAGATGTCGAGCGTGCGGTTCCACCGGAGGATGAATTGAAGAGCTTTGCAACTTTCTCCCATGACGCTTCTTTCTCCTTATTGGTAGCAGTGTCTGTCTTTTTGTTCTCCAATATATGCTTGAATTTTGCAACAATTTCTGTTAATATTCGCACTTCTGTTTGGGTAAAATTAGCAGGTCTTTGCCTTTTTCTCGCGACATTTTCAACAATTTCAATATTTTCAAGAATTTCTATTTCTTCCATTTTACAATTGGCAGACTTGACAAACAATAAGATTATACATACTAGGGTTGTTGCGAATATTCGCATTCGCATTCGCAACCGCGGAGCTTCGTATTAATTTTAACATTCGCATTCGCAATAATCAATGCGGAGCTTTTGCGAATGCGATTGTTGTATATGGCAAACAAAATGACAAATTGTGGAAAATATTTTTGCCTGTGGTCGTGGGAGTATTTGTGTAACAAAACTGGTCAAATGTCATATTTATCAGCTTTGATAAAAATGTCTTTAAACATATTATGGGTACTCATGGAAACGCGTAAATGCCTTCTTTACTGCGTAAACCTCGTAAATAAAGAGATTTTCCATACACAATGAAGTACGTTTACGAGGTTGACATGGTTACGAGGCATTTATACGTTTAGATATAACTGAGCTATCAATGGGCAGTCATACAAGTTCCCACTTCTACTTGACCTTTGACGTACGTCAAAGAGAACATAGTCCTTTTAATACTATTTTTTTCTGTGCTTTAAATACCTGCACTGGTTTCTTTCTTTTTATGATTTTTTTGTACCAATCTTAAAAAAAAACTACTAGACACAAAAGAAGAAAGCGAAGAGAAAAGCTACTGGTTCGCCAAATTCTGAAATAGCCAAAGGAATGAGAATGAAGAATTATTTTTACAAAGCTTTAGAAAAACCTGACATGTATTTATTTGGTTTGGCTTGTAATACTACGTTCAAATTGGCTCCATTTAACTTGTTAAATGGAAAATAGCTTTTTGCAAAACACAATCGTCCACATTGAACATTTGGACTTAACTTTGATGGTTGTTTGATTACGAATAAAAATTCGAAAAAAATATTCAAAATCAAGTTTTTGTGCTTCAATTTGTTTTGTGCGAATGTCTGCTTCATGATATTAACTTAAAGACTTCAAAATGTTTAGTTCGTATGCACTATTTATCTCTGCGTACGATGACACCTCATGGGAAATAACTAATTACCGCCTGGGCCTCTTTTTAGGCGGGCAGACATGCATACAAATTTGATATTTTTTGATAATTTTTAATTTTTAATAATTTTCTGAATATAAATTTTTTGAACGTTGGCGTGTCAAATGGAAGCTTTTGGGTCTTTCTGATTGGTCGGAGCAGAAAGCTTTCTGATACAACTCGGCGCTGAATTGGTTTTCAAACGAGTTAAATGATTTAACTGGTTCCATTTTCCAACAACAATTGCATGTGATTTAACTTGTTTATGAACAAGTTTTGTTCATTTAACAGGTTCAAGCCCATTTAACACGTTTAGCTCGTCAATTTGAACGTAGTATAAGCGCTAGATTCTAATTTTTTTTTTAAATACTTAACATCCGTATTCGCATCCGCATCCGTGGATGTTAGCTGTTAGATATTCGCATCCGCATTCGCATTCGCGGATGTCTAAAATTCCACATTCGCAACATCCCTAATACATACATACTTTTTGACAATCATATTGAGCAATTAACCTGTTGTCCTTTTCTTTCACAAGGTGTTTCCAATATATTTTGTTCGTACTCATTTTTTGATAACCATTCATATTGCCATTTTGAAAGAGAGTTTTTACGCTCTAGAAAATAGTTTCTACAACTTCACATACGCGGTTTTGCATTTTGCTGATACGCGGTTTTGCACTTTAAACGACGATATATATGTTTTGTTCTAGATGAATACTGGTAATCAGTGTTGCCAGAACTTTTTAGACGAACCGGCTAAATTGGCAAATAAAACCGGCTAAAAACGGCTAAAATGTTTCAACTAAATTTCACATGTTTTATTTAAATAAATCACGAGTAAAAAGACTATTTCTTGGAGAGAAGTTACAAATTCGAGCCGGAAAAAATTTTGCCAGCAAGAATTTGCAATTAGGAAAAACATATGATTGTGGCACATGGTTGGATTTTTTGTCGACGATAATTTGAATAAACAAGTTCGTTAAATTTAAAAATTTACAAACTGGAGCGATTTTAAAATGAAAAATGTAAGTTAATACTTGTTTACTTAATTAATTTAGTTAATTCCAATGATTTGAAAGGTACTCAGGAAAAAAAAAACTGTATTCTTAATCGGAATGCAATCTCAACCAGAGTCGATATAGTAAACCCGACAAAGAAATTGAAACGTATGTTAAAGAAAGTCGGACTGACAAGATATATACACGTAGATCCTGTTTTATGCCCCTCTGAAAGAATTTTAAAAATTCTACATAAATTTCTTTTGTTTGAAATGCAACCGTGGACACTAGCTGGCAGAAAAACTTGCAAATTTGCGTTCGTACAGAAAATTGCAAGTTTCTCTACATGAGAGAGAATTTGGGAGCATTTTTTCTTACTATCTGATATTTTGAGTGATAATTCTCGCTGGATTTTCGACGAACAAACCTATTGTCTTCCCTACAAGGCCTTTTCAGACTGACCGATTCTCAATACACTCAAATAGAAACCAATACACATAAAAAACGCTGTAAAAATTTCCCTTCAATTTTAAGGCAGTAAAACAACGACCTTAAGCTAACATCAACCGAGGCCATATGTTGACAAGGGATGCAAAATTACAGTTACACAGAAGAACTGGTCAGATTTTTCAGAAATCCCTTCAATTCTGATGTAAAATATGATGCCAAAAGACTGCAGATCTCCCATTTAGATGACCGGTCATATGACCGGCAGATGTCTCGTAGGATTCCCAGAGAGTTTTGCTTTACATAGAAATTTGTGCTCTTTTATTTTCATTTTGACTCACTTCAGTGTTGGTTCCTTTAATTCAAGTTGGCATTCGGTTTTTGGAATTTAAATAAGTTCTCAGCAAAAAAGTTTGTTTAAAAAATGCATATGTGTACATAGTGCTTGAAAATATCAATTTTTCCCTTACCTTAAACCTTTGGGAGTGGGCAAAAATGATGTTTTGTAATCTAGGCAGAATTGAATATGCGCTATCTGGGAAGACAATATCTACATGTAATATTTATTCTCTTTGTTGGCACTATATCCAAACACAAACGCATATTAAGTGTCTTAACAGTGAAACAATTTCTTATTTTCTAAGTTTGCGTATAAAACTTCACACTTAAAATTAAGACATTTATAACAAACATTTTATGAAGAAAAACCCTTCTTCGTTTAAAATAAAAATAAGCGAAATCGCCCAATTTCATACAACCCTGCCTGACATGAAAATTTACTCCACGATAAGGCTAGTATCATTAGTAGGCATTTCTAACAGATTTTGGGTCGCTTAGTCAAAAATGGAAACATATATACATATTTGAAATTTAAGAAAACAAGGCAAATAGCAAAATCGGCTAAAAAAGGCTAATTCTTTTCTGCAAAACGGCTAACAAATCGGCTTCCGGCTAAATCGAAATTTCTCCGGCTGTTTGCTATCGCAACCGGGTAAATCTAGCCGGAAAACGGCTAAAATGGCAACACTGCTGGTAATCGATACAGCAATTCCTACACAATTAGCTCAATATTTCGTTACCTGAAATGAAAATGAAACGTAACAAACATCGCCACTGAAACGGAAAATGTCGTGACTAATTATCTCTGTTTTTCATAAAACGATGTGGGGAGTTTTAATTCGAGGAAATCCATAATATCAATTAAAAAGTGCATTTTGGATTTTTTATTAGTTACAACTTTTGCATTTCACCGACGATGTTTGTTACGTCTTTTTGCATTTCAGGTGTCGATTTGTTTTGTTTTTTTTTGGATTATGGCACTGTTGAAGTAAGTAAGCGATACGTCCTTTAATTTTAATTAAATTTAATTTAATTAATGCACTCTTTTTGCAAATATTATGACAGATATTTGAATATTGTCAAAAGCCATGAAGTGAATTGAATAAGTACACCCGGAAAAAAGTCAGCTAAAAATATTTCTCTGAACACATGATTTGGTAACTATAATATTTTAATATTTTTTAATTATCTCGGTAATTAAGGAACTGGATGATCTTGAAGATTTTTCATTTGAATATGGTGCAATTCTACTCTTCTCTGCTCTTAGTTGACCATATGAGTTATCCGCATGCTCTTTCTCCTTTTGCTTTAGTTCAGTGGAAGACATCTCTATTGGGATTTTATTTAGTTCCATTCTCGCTTCTGTGAGTTTTTCAAATTCCGATTGTTTCAGTTGTCTTTTTGTACTACTTTTTTTTAAACAGGAGTAATTGGTTGCTTCAAAGCCTGAGGAGACCAAGTGTCCCATTTTGGTGCTTCAATATATGTACATATAACATGGAACGGAAAACAAACAATAAAGAATATACCAAATATGAATATATCTTAATTCCAAGTGTAAAAATATGAAGTCTCAGTACACTGCATCACAGGTGTGGTGAACACATATTTAGTTGACGCAACTAATTTCTTTTCTCAGGGTGTAACTTTCATTGTTAAACCAAATTAGATGCCCAACTTGCGCAACCAGCATACAGCCCGCGACGAAACGATAGCACCTCATCATTCAATACTTCATATAGCAGCATGAAAATTCATTGCTTTACCGATTTTCTTTCGAAATTTCGTAAAAGAATCGAAGTGTGCGTAGTTTATTTAATTTTAGAAAATTCGGTAAAAAATCGGATGAGGATTTGAGTGATGTACTGTGTTGTTTATTAAACTATATCTCATTAACTCACAAAAACCATGTAAATCCAAATTTCAAACTTTAAATTAAATTATGAAAATTCTACAACTCCTTCTTCTCAACTTTAAGCATATCAATCAGAATTCCTAGAAATTTTTAGTATCCAGTTTTATAGCTTATTAAATTTTAGTAATAAAGTTGCTAAAAAATGCCGTTGATTTTTGATAATTTGTTTTCCTGACGGTATCGCCACTTTCTTAGATACGACGTAATCTTCTAGATGCTAAAATTATCAATAATGAGTTGTGCTTTAATAAATAACACTAGTAAACAGGTTTTAAAAAAGTTCTGATCGGTGACATTTGATATTTCCAATGTAAAATTTTCTCTTGAATCGGATTATGAACCAAAATTTTAAGAATTAACATTTCTTGAGATATAGCCAAATTGGTTTTGAAAGCAATTCGGTGTCCTAAATTGCAAATAACTTCGGAAGCAGTTAGCCAATCTAAAAATTTCCTTTTATATTAGTGGATCTTTTTACATTTATTAACATCTATGCCAACAACAATTTCCAACTGGATTACTTTCGGTACCACAATCAATATGAAGAAATGTGTTCACTTCCGGTTTCTTTCTTGTACTTCAAAGTATGATCTTTTGAAAATATAATGAGACCCTCCTTATCTTTGTTTATTAATAAATGTAGAAGCTATGATCACTTAAGTAGAAGGCTTTATAATTAAGTTTAAGGTTTTCATAGAAATTTACGACCTAAATTTCAGTCAAAGCTTGAACAATTAATGAAACCATAAATTTGTATGGAAAGTTTTTGAGCGTCTTTCTACTTAAGTGTCCGTTACTCCTACATTAATTATTAAATGTAGACATACAGGGTCTTATTGTATTTACAAAATATCATGCTTTGAAGTACATGAAAAAAGCGGATGTGAAAACTCTGCACTTTGTTTCAGATCTCAAAAGACCGAAATTTTGCTATATCTCTTAAACTTTCATAAAATTTCACTTCATATTCGGATTCAGTCAGAAAATTTCACATGGGAAATGATGGTCAATTGACCAAGATCAAAATTACGGTCAACTATTGTAATTAAAAAACATTAAATGATCAAAAGACAAGTAGTCAAAGCTTAGGAAAATGTTAGGGTGGTATCTTTCGTCGCGGGCTGTAACAAAAAATTAGCAACATACCATAGTTCATATGGAACGGTAGCGTCTAATTTGGTTTGGTAATAAAAAATGCTGATGCTTTAACATTTAAGATTACAGGGAACATATCAATAAGAATATATACTTTCATATTCTCCTGACTCGACTTCAGCATTCGCTGCACTAGTGGTTGTGGTAATGCCCGTGGTTACAACTACTTCTTTGTATTCAAAAGCAGTATCTGTAAAGTAATAGATATGAAAATGGGGAATTAAAAAATGCAACTTATGTGTATAATTTTGTACCATCAGACAGAAAGGTGTCGTCAACGACATATGTAACCAAATCCTCCGCTTGGTTTGTATGTGGAGTTGAAACACTAATTCCATTAGTAACAATTCATTGAACAAAATGAGAGAAAATTACCTTCAACGCCATCGGAGTCATGCCTGTTATGCAAACTATCTACGTTGGAAGGCATAGCTAGTATTTGATTTTCCACATCTGAATATGGAATTTGGGAATGAGCCCCTCCACCAGTTCTATAAAGTTCCTGCCGAATTATGGCTAATTTCTTTTTCAATGTCTTTTTCAAGCTTTCATATTTCAATTTCAGGATAGATGTCGAGCGTGCGGTTCCACCGGAGGATGAATTGAAGAGCTTTGCAACTTTCTCCCATGACGCTTCTTTCTCCTTATTGGTAGCAGTGTCTGTCTTTTTGTTCTCCAATATATGCTTGAATTTTGCAACAATTTCTGTTTGGGTAAATTTAGCAGANAACAATAAGATTATACATACTAGGGTTGTTGCGAATATTCGCATTCGCATTCGCAACCGCGGAGCTTCGCATTAATTTTAACATTCGCATTCGCAATAATCAATGCGGAGCTTTTGCGAATGCGATTGTTGTATATGGCAAACAAAATGACAAATTGTGGCAAATATTTTTGCCTGTGGTCGTGGGAGTATTTGTGTAACAAAACTGGTCAAATGTCATATTTATCAGCTTTGATCAAAATGTCTTTAAACATATTATGGGTACTCATGGAAACGCGTAAATGCCTTCTTTACTGCGTAAACCTCGTAAATAAAGCGATTTTCCATACACAATGAAGTACGTTTACGAGGTTGACATGGTTACGAGGCATTTATACGTTTAGATATAACTGAGCTATCAATGGGCAGTCTTACAAGTTCCCACTTCTACTTGACCTTTGACGTACGTCAACGAGAACATAGTCCTTTTAATACTATTTTTTTCTGTGCTTTAAATACCTGCATTGGTTTCTTTCTTTTTAAGATTTTTTTGTACCAATCTTAAAAAAAAAAACTACTAGACACAAAAGAAGAAAGCGAAGAGAAAAGCTACTGATTCCCCAAATTCTGAAATAGCCAAAGGAATGAGAATGAAGAATTATTTTTACAAAGCTTTAGAAAAACCTGACATGTATTTATTTGGTTTGGCTTGTAATACTACGTTCAAATTGGCTCCATTTAACTTGTTAAATGGAAAATAGCTTTTTGCAAAACACAATCGTCCACATTGAACATTTGGACTTAACTTTGATGGTTGTTTGATTACGAATAAAAATTCGAAAAAAATATTCAAAATCAAGTTTTTGTGCTTCAATTTGTTTTGTGCGAATGTCTGCTTCATGATATTAACTTAAAGACTTCAAAATGTTTAGTTCGTATGCACTATTTATCTCTGCGTACGATGAGACCTCATGGGAAATAACTAATTACCGCCTGGGCCTCTTTTTAGGCGGGCAGACATGCATACAAATTTGATATTTTTTGATAATTTTTAATAATAATTTTTTGGGTCTTTCTGATTGGCCGGAGCAGAAAGCTTTATGATACAACTCGGCGCTGAATTGGTTTTCAAACGAGTTAAATGATTTAACTGGTTCCATTTTCCAACAACAATTGCATGTGATTTAACTTGTTTATGAACATGTTTTGTTCATTTAACTGGTTCAAGCCCATTTAACATGTTTAGCTCGTCAATTTGAACGTAGTATAAGCGCTAGATTCTAATTTTTTTTTTTAAATACTTGACATCCGTATTCGCATCCGCATCCGTGGATGTTAGCTGTTAGATATTCGCATCCGTATTCGCATTCGCGGATGTCTAAAATTCCACATTCGCAACATTCCTAATACATACATACTTTTTGACAATCATATTGAGCAATTAACCTGTTATCCTTTTCTTTCACAAGGTGTTTCCAATATATTTTGTTCGTACTCATTTTTTGATAACCATTCATATTGCCACACTTCTGCAAATACAGAAGAATAGTTATCTACCACTTATCTGAAGAATGAAAAACTCAAAGTTTTTATTCAGTAGAATAAACGAGGAAATAAATTTATTCGTTGAATTGTTATCTGGAGAATGTATCTGACAATTGAAAAACCGGCCCTTAAGCGAACATAATTATTGATGGAGTTACATCTTCCTGGTAACTTGCATAAATAAATCCTTGATTAAAACATGAACATTTAATGAAGTATACGTAGTTTAAAACCAAGATCGCAACATTACTAAAACACGTAAACCGTGGGCGTCGCTACCTAGGGGCAGCCTCTGAAGTTTACCTTCTATGTAGAATAGAATACTAAGAAATGGCAGCAGAAAGAAAAATTGTTTGCCCGGTAGTAAAAAACATATAAATCACAGTTTCAAAGTTTATACAAAATTTAGGAAAATTCAACAAAACTTCAACTTTTTAATCTGAATTTTTACAACATTTTTGGGTATGCAGTTTTCTAGCCCAGGTTGGTTGCCGCGGGACCCTGGGGTGCCGCAAGCGTCTGCCTGGGGCGCCGCTACTGGCTAGAGTATACTAGTGGTAAGGGCAAGTTCTTTAAACTTTCCATACACAACGCAACGGTTTGATCAAACTTCAACATGGCAACCAGAAAATCAAAAAATTTTGATTTTTATTAAAATTACCTTCAGCAGCTCATTTCGCTCTTAAGCATAGTTCCCCAGTACGTTTTGTCAACGAAAAATGGAATCAGAAAATTTTCAGAAAAATTTCTGAAAACGTACCCTTTTCACAACCATTTTCGGTACTTTCCTAGAGCTAACTCGCGTTTCATCCACTTTTTTCCCCGTTTTCGGATTAATTTTCGGATTTTTTGCTGGCTGGGCTGTTTTCGTGACAAGCTCAGCAGCTCAGCAGCTTCGAGCACGTGTATATGTTACTTATTCTTTGGAACTTCACAATCACACCGTGAAAGAGCGAATTAACACGATTTTAGAGGCAGTCAGCCGCTGTGGTGTAGTGGTAAGCAGTGCGCGCTTCCGCTCCGCAGCACCTGGGTTCAAGCCCTGGTCAAAGCAACATCGCAAAAAATATAGAAAAAAGGTTTTTTCTTAACAGCGGTCGTCCCTCGGCAGGCAATGGCAAACCTCCGAGTGTATTTCTGCCATGAAAAACAGCTTCTCATAAAAATACAATCGCCGTTCGGAGTCGGCGTAGGTCCCTCCGCTTTGTGTGACAACATCAAGGCGCACGCCACAAGTCGGAGGAGAAGCTCGGCCAAACACTAAAATATGTGTAAGCGCCAATCTGTTATTATTATTAGAGGCAGTCGAGAACGAATTTATAAAAAGTTTGAAGACTTGTGATTTTTTTTGTTTGCAACTTGCCGAAAGTACCGACGTAGTGGGTACCCATTCGGAATGCAAATCCGAAATGAAGAAGAACTTTTGATGAGCTAATTACTTGAGACTTACACCACTAGTGACGAAATTTTTAAAGCTATCGACAAATTTGTACAGAAAAATGGTTTGAAATGGAGCAAGTGTGCGGATATTTGCAGTGGTTGGAAAAACGAAAGGAGCGATATCTAGGATGAGGCAAGAGACAGAAAACGCCACGAGAAGTCACTGTATGATCCGTCGGTATTCCTTGGCGACTAGAAAGATGCCGCCACTAGATTTTAAATCCGTATTGGATGACGCTGCAAAGATAACAGAGGCCTGCAAAATTAAAACACATCTTTGGTTTTTTCTAGCACGTCGAAATTTTTTTAATTGGTGACATATATATTTTAGAATTTCTAGCAATTTGCATGAACGTTGGTTGCGTACTCGTCACACCCATCACAGTGACTAAAATTCAGATAACTCGGTCGGATTAAATTGTTTTTGAAACTTTTTTCTAGGCATTATGAAATTCTCTGAAGCCTATTAGAATATACTCGTTTTAAAGAATTTTATATTAAATGTGAGTTGTAATGTCATACCCGTCACCTTGGAATGAGTCATATAAAGATAAATTGTGTTTATTCGTTATATGTAAGCAAATGCGACAAAAGAAATTCTAAAAATCAATAATTTTAATTTTTAGCCGCTTGAAATTTGCTGTTTTTTACACTGACGGTGGCAATTAATATCGATTGTGTAGAGCTGCCACAGAATTTTCTTGATATGTAAATATTTTCAGAAATTTTGAAAGAGCACTTAAAAGGGGACAAGTCCAAGTAAAATGGTAAATGGGGTACGAAAATTTTAGGTACTTACACGGGTTGGGTTAATAAGCGGGAAGGTACTTAAGAGAGGGATTTTCTTAAGATTACATTAAAAAATTCACGGTGGCAAAAATGTTGGTTACTTAAGCGTGTCAGGTACTAAGCGGGTTTCACTGTACACTACTTGTTCTCATCGCGTACAATAGATATTTGCTGCTGCCAAAAGGTAGTAGCTAATCTACTCTCTGTATACAAGTAGTACTATAAGTACCTGAGTTTCTAATTTTATTTCTGGTTTCTTATTCAAATTTCAAGTTGTAAACATCCTACCCCGAACAAACTATAAGGCTGTTCAGGATGTTGTGGGAATGGTCTTGGATTTGCAGCTGGAAATGCATTTGCTTCCATGGCAACCGCGTGCATTTTATAGTTGTGAATTTACAAATGCAACGAATATGCAAATCCAAGAGCATATGCACAAGATCCTGAACAGCGTTTATATATTTTTAAAATCTGGAAGTTAATACCAATCCATTAAATTTTAATATATACAATTAACATATTCTTATTTACTAGGCCAATCCTTTTATTTTTGACAAAAAAAGTATTTGGCTTGAGTTAGCTGTTATCGTCTTTGTCCACGATCCCCCCTTTTCAACTTCGCGTTCGGCGCACCTGTGTTTTTTAATGGAAGAATTCGCCAACATGTGAGTATGCGTATTTGAGTGCGCTCTAGCATAAACGAGAGATTTCATATCATAGCCTCTGCTTCATTCGCTGCCTTCGTTGACGTCGATGCCTTTATTGCCTTTGCTGTTGTCAGTGCCATCGTCGCTATCATCGTTGACGTTGTTGTCATTCTCAGTTCTTCTATCCCCACTACCTTCGTCAATACATTGCCGCTACAGCATATGCATTAACGCACCGCTACTATAATCTTTTGCTGATTGGTTTTATCGTTTGCCATTTCAAGAAATCATACGATAGTTGACCTTCATATTGAGAAAGGTCTTACAGCATGATTTTTCCATGAAAATATGTCTTATTTTCACCTTCATAAGTACATGCACGAATATCATAGTTGGCTTTTCTTTTTGGTTGCCATTATGAATTCGATGTGTAATCGCGAAGAAGGCATTACCAAATAAATAAAGTTTAAAAAGAAACAAGTTACCTTTTTATCTACATCGCAAGAAAAATTTTAGAAAAACCTCTACAATTCTCCGGAGGTCCTTCGAGCCGGATATGGTCCGACATATTCATGTAAATTTCAAAGACACCCGTCATCGATATACAGTCCACCTGGCTCCATCGGACAGCGCGCGCATCCTGCTACAGGACACTCCTAGGAACCTATTTGTGATCAACATAAGCACTTTTATTTTTTCACTGAATTGTGTGCTCGTCATTGTGAAGTATAGCCTGAGTCAATTCCAGTGGATGATGGTGCATCCGAGGCATCCGCCCTCAATACTAATGAAGAATCGTTAGAGGGAGTGGCAACACGGAGTATACGCATAAAGATTCATAAGCGAGATAATCTCCTAAAACCAGTGATGGTAATCATTATAAGTTAAAAAATATTAATCAACATTTATTTATTATTATTAATATTATGTTGCGATTTTTATTTTTACGCTCAAGAATAAAGACTCAGCTTCTGAGTTTTATATTTTCGCTTGAGTATAAGGATTACTTTTGATTTTTATTTTTTTCGCTCAGGTATAATGGTTATCTTGCGATTTTTATTTTTTCCGCTCAAGAATAATGATTGACACCTGATTTTTATTTTCTTTCGCCAAACAAAAAACTCAAATCCTTATAAAACCAAGACCATATGAATTGCTGACTTGAAATTTTATAAGAGCACAACTTTTATCTTGTGTTATCTTTCTATAAAAACGGAACGTTTGAAATTATAGGTGGAAAATGGGTATGAAAATGAAATAAGATCGTTTTCATGTCGTGCGCATGTGTCACATCTACATAGGCATGTACACACTCATGCACGTTGCACCAACTAGATTAAAAATTTGATTTTTTTACTTTCGTAATTATATTTCGCTGAGATTGGAAAAGAAATGTGTGTGTGAGTTTAACTTCAAAATCAAATTGCTTGCAAACGTCACAAATGCTCGAAACCAATAACACGGTGCTACAAAAAAATCACGAAATATACACGAAACAAAACTTAATGTAGGTTGTAGGTAGGATCAACTACAACATGAAAATAGGTTTCCTATAGTTCCTGAAGTCTCCACTTTTATTTTATTTAAAACAACCGTTATTTCATACTATGCACTTATCTAACAACAGCTTGACTAAATATTTTTCATCCGATTTTGAAAATCAAACATGGTTTGAAAAAGGAATTTACGTATATTCCTTTAAAATGATGGATAACAATATATTTTTAGACTTAGCTTGTTGGTACTTAGTTTGCATCAGGTAAAATCTAAAAACCCCTATTTTAATACCCGAGCACACTTGTGTGCACGGGTATTACAACTTTGTTCGCATAACGCTTATTTGTAACCAGTGTTGCCAACTTTTGATTTTCAAAAAGCACCAAAAATTTGTGAAAAAAGCGTTTTACCACAGTAAAAGCACCACATTTTTTTGAATCAAAGGATGCTTTTTTCATAACGGTTTGTATTGAACAAAAGCAAAAAATTAACAATATTTACATACATAAATCAATAAACAAAACTTTTTCGCTCATAACGATTGAATAGCCTCTACAAATGCTATGATGACTCATGCTTATGACGTCGTACCGCACTGAAAATAAAATTTCATTCAAATTGAAAATTTAAAACTTTCGTAGTCTTGGTTTTTGTACAATGTACGAAACTTTCGTTCATAGTACGAACACATTTTTCACAACGAAACAAGATTTTACGAACCATACGTAAATATAACGAAAGGACTTTCGTAAGGCATTTTTTCAGTACAATTTACGAAATCTTACGTTTATTTTACGAAACACATTCGTAAAGCACTGAACAAATCTCTGTACGAATAATTTTGTATATTGTAGGAAGGCATTCGTAATATTTACGTATGGTTTTAAAATTTACGAAATCTACATCTCTGTATTCGTACAATTTAGTTAATACTTTCGTATAAAGTGCTAATGCAGAAACATGTTTTTTAAATTCGTACAACATACGGCAGTTTAATATTTCATCATATTTTTATGTATAATATCATGTTAAACGTTTTAAAAAGAGATTTGCTGGATAAAAAAACAATACAAAATTAAATATTAAAGCTGTGGATATACTATGCTTTTAAGCATACAATGTTTTTAACATCGGCAATTTCAAGAAACCAAACATCGATGAAGCTGCGAATCTGTCAAGTGCATCTACATAAAAATACTATAATGTTTAATAAAGTAAAACCAGTATTTTTTATATTCTTTCATATTTTATATCTTATTATATTTAGTTTTGTTGTGTCTCATAGTTTAACACTTTGCATCAATATACTTTTCATGAACCTATTCGTATTTTTATTATAGGTAAAATAAACTTTTTTATTAATTCTAAACTACAGTGTAGTCAGCAAAATCTTCTTCTTCTTTCGTAGAACGTGCTTTTATTATTAACACTATAAAAAACGTCGGCCGCTGTGGTGTAGTGGTAAGCAGTGCGCGCTTCCACTCCACAACGTCTGGGTTCAAACCCTGGTCAAAGCAACATCGCAAAAATATAGAAAAAAGGTTTTTTCTTAACAGCGGTCGTCTCTCGGCAGGCAATGGCAAGCCCCCGAGTGTATCTCTGCCATGAAAAACAGCTTCTCATAAAAATACAATCGCCGTTCGGAGTCGGCGTAAAACTGTAGGTCCCTTCGCTTTGTGTGACAACATCAAGGCGCACGCCACAAATCGGAGGAGAAGCTCGGCCAAACTCTAACATATGTGTAAGCGCCAATTTATTATTATTATTATAAAAAACATGACTAAAATTATAGCACAACACTTTCATTATATTTTAATCATTAATGTTAAGCGTTTTTTCAAAACGTTTTGTTAAACAAAAACGCTTAAAATTAACGACAAAAAACAAAATAAAAGTGTTGTGTTATAATTCGTAATATGTTTTTTACAGTGTGGAGAATGAAAGCAATCGCACATTCTTTGAAACAAGGCAGATTTTACGAAAATAATTTCGTTAAATATACGAATTACTTCTGTGCATTTTACAAACATTTCGTAAAAAACTAAGAAATAGCACGAAATTATTTAGTAAATAGTACTAAATTCTTTAGTAAATAGTACTAAATTCTTTAGTAAATAGTACTAAGTTCTTTAGTAAATAGTACGAATACATTCGTAAAATGTACTATATATCTGATGCCTCATATTTTCGTAGTATTTACGAAAACGGTTTTGTACAATCAACGAAAACTTTCGTGGCTCAAAATTACGAAAAATTTCGTAAGATTTACGCAAGTTTTCGTTATATTTACGCAGATTTTGTTTTCAGTTAAAGCTGGTATATCTCGAGAAAAAATTATCGAATCGCAACAAACGAAAATGATGCCCTAAGTAGAAATGAGCAAAAAATTTGATGTTTTCATTATATAACCTCAAATATCGCCAAAAACCCGGTAATCGCTTTACCGATGTCTATCAAACTTAGCTCAGTTAAGTCTTACCCAGCATATTATCGAAAACGTTTGAAATATGGAAAAAACACTGCTGCTCATCATACATTATAGCGACTAACAGCTGCATGAAACACAACTGAAAAAGATGGACAATGCTATCGCCGCGCATGCATTTGACCTAAACAATTCTCGCCCACACAACACAATATCCATGGAAGAAAACGTTCGTTTAATTAAACACGTTAAAGCCCCAGCTAAACTAGATGCCTATGAATCCCTTTTCATCGCTATTAATGATAACTTAATGAATATTGAACCCGGTGCAATTGAATCTCCTCTATTTAATTGTATCAAAAACTAAACGTTTGTTTATTTGTTTATACAGAACTTCCAACTGTCTCGCTTTGTTTACATTTCTAATATCACTTTCTCTCTCGCACATATTATTGTTTGGACATGTATGTATGTATGTATAATTGTAAGCATCTATTATGTTTCTATTGCCCTGTCTACTTTTGTTGTAGTTGTTGTTGTAGCGGCTACAACAACCCCACCCAGATCGGCTGATATCTTCCAGGCATGCGAATAGATGTTTCGAGTCCTGAGGGGTCTCTCCGCATGCTGGACATTCGTTCGGCACATCCGCATTTAACCTACTCAGGTAGGATTTAGCCTGCTGCAGTAGCCAGAGCGAAGTTGGGCTATTGTTGTTCTGGTCTCCCGAGGCAGATGGAGCTCCGTCGCGTCAATGTCCGGTGTTTGTGTGCCTAGAACGGCATTCACAGGTCTTGAGTCTACATAACTTGAGACTGCGTCCCTGTGAATGTCGGTCAGGGCCTGTCTGTGAGCTGACGGGTCCAGAGGCTGCTTAATGAACCTCTGGACCTCGTCCGTCAGTTCATATAGATGCCTCCTGACGTGCCTCGGCGAGGGCTCCTCTGCAAGCAGGTGTCTATTTGGGTGGCCACATCTGTGGCTCCCAACAAGAAACTGCTTGCAGAGCATCGTGTTGTGCTCCCTAATTGGGGACATTTTCGCCTCATCGTGGAGGTGGTGTTCTGGTGACTTCAGGAGGCATCCGGTCGCTGTCCTAAGTGCTGTATTTTGTACCGTCTGTAGCTTCGTCCACTGCGTCCTACTAGACCCAGGCGACCACACTGGTGCTGTGTAGTTTAAAACCGGCCGGCCTATTGTCTTTGTCTTTGCCCCAAGTACTGCCGGCTAGCGACTTGAGGACCTTGTTGCGTCTCTGTACTTTATTGGCAATAGTGGTTGCGTGCGCAGAGAAGGAAAGCAGGCTATTGAATGTTACTCTGAGTATTTTAGGATTATTCACCGTCGGAATTGGTGTGTCATCGACGTGAATTCCTAGCGGTAGCCTGACCTCCTTCGTCCAGGTTGTGAACAGGGTCGCAGAGGATTCCGTAGGGGAGAGGGCTGGATACTTTGCAGTGAAGAAGCGAGAAAGTTCAGAGAGATATCCATTTACTTTCGAACACAGGTCATCAATTCCATTCCCAGTCGCCATGATCGAGCAATCGTCGGCGTAAGAGACAATCGAGACTCCCTCTGGTGGTTGAGGGAGCTTTGAAATGTAAAAGGTAAACAGTAGTGGGGAAAGTACACCACCCTGTTCGACCCCCTGTTATATTTTTCTAAGTTTGCTCGATTTGTCTCTAAACATTACCGACGAGTGTCGACCACTCAGATAATTTGCCGACCACCGTTTGAGCCTCTGTGGGAGAGAGGAAGCCTCTATATCTTCTAGTAGCGTGGAATGGCTGACAGTGTCAAAAGCCTTTGACAGGTCCAACGCTACTAGAATCGTTCTCTCACAGGGACGTTTACGGTTAAGGCCACGAGTTATCTGAGTGTTTATGGCGTTAAGTGCTGTTGTTGTACTGTGCACTTTACGGAAACCATGCTGATGCTTCGCTGGGGTCTAACCCCGTTTAGGTCGGCGAAGTATCTCAGAAGTTGTTCGTTTATAGGGCTACATTCGCTACGTTTTCTCCTACTCAGGGCTGGCATCGAGTCAAACCCAGGGCCAGAAACGTACACCTGCTGTGTTTGCCAGAGACGACTACACCACAACTCCACCTCTGTCAAGTGCAATGCTTGCGAGGGGTGGAGTCACCTCAGAGTCTGCTCAGGACTACGGACACATCGGCAGTGGACCACGTCCGTTGTTCCCCTTGTTGCTCTAACAGAGCAGCCTCCACGGCTAGTCCCAGTCCACCTGAGCAGTCCCACACAAGCACCACATCACAACAACATAACACAATAGACCATACCACAACGGCTACAGACCACAGAACACACACAACCACACCACCACCCACACGCCGCCGCCAACAACTCCTGGTTCCTCCTACAATCTGCACGGTATGTCAGATCAGGATATTCCGTAATGTGACATAAGTCAAGTACAACACCTGCCTTGGCAGGTGCCACTTTAGGGCGTGCTCAGGTCTGCGCACCACGCGAGATTAGACGAGGAACTTCGAGCGCCCGTGTTGCGCTGCACGGTCGCAGACCTCAACTGCGACGCCTCCCGCCCCCACCACAGGATGGCAACCACCTTCAGCGGCGCACACAGCCAACTGCGGCACGACCACACACATCCCTCACACCCCGCATCACCACACGTCTCCCGAACAACATGAAGCTCCTTCAATTTAACTGTAACGGGCTTCAGAGCAAGATCGAGGAGATAACCGTCTTCATGGGAAGGCATGGCATATTGATAGCTGCGGTCCAAGAGACGAAGTTGCAACACTGTTGAATTGTGCCGGGTACAACGTGCACCGNTTAGCGTTCATCACGCACCACACCGTGCAGTATCGTCTTATCGAAGCAGACATCGACCGCAGGGATACCACCCTAGAATGTCAGGGCATTGCTATCCGGTCAGGCGATGTTGAGCTCGAAATAATTAACGTTTATATACCCCCTTTCCCCTGCTGCCCGGCAGGTTATCACCCTGACATAGGAGCGCTCCTCAGAGATGAAAACCGTATGGTAGTAGGCGACTTTAATGCGCACCATAATCTTTGGCACTCAAGCCTGTCAAACGATCGTAGGGGAACTGACTTGGCTGAGCAGATAGACGATTCGACATTCTGCACAATGAACGACGACGCACCCACCAGGATTATGGGTAACTGCAGTAGCTCGCCAGACATCACAATAGTCAGCGCTGGTCTGATAAACAGCATAACGTGGCGACCTATGCTGACTCTAGCATCAGACCATCTACCCATAGTCATCTCGATTGATAAACCAACCGACTTTGCCTCCGCCAAACACCGGACCTATATCAACTTTTCTAAAGCTGATTGGAAAGGTTACGCGGAGTTTACTGAAAACACCTTCGCATCGCTCCCCACACCAACCGACGTCCATCTCGGTGAACGTAAGTTCCGCAGGGCTATCACTGCTGCTGCAGCTCGCTTCATACCGGCAGGATGTATATCGGACCCACGTCCAAACTTCCCTGCCGAAGCGGCTGTTCTAGCCGATGAGCGTGATAGCCTTCGTCAGGCCGATCCCGGAGATCCCCGTATCAGGGATCTCAACGCGGAGATTCGGCAACTTGTAAACGTACATAAGCGGAAGAAGTGGGAGGAGCATCTGAAGACTTGTAATTTCACCTCTGGTGTGAGCAAGCTTTGGTCAACCGTGAGGTCATTGTCTAATCCGACGAAGCACGACGACAGAGTCGAAATTTCCTTCGGCGACCATGCTTCGTCGGACCCGGAGCGATGCGCGAGCTATTTTAGCCGGCAGTTCATACTGCATCCTCCGGTGGACAAAGCCAAGGGTCGAGTGACCAGAAGGCTGCACAAACTGCCAACAACCTGTGCCCCCTTGCTTTCACTTGCGGTGAAGTTCAGGTAGCCATCGGGAAGGTGAAAGCCTCCAAAGCCATGGGTCCCTCGGAATATGCATGCTTCTACTTTTGTCGTCCTGATTGGTGTTCACTTGACGCTGGCTGATGATGGTTGCTCAGTTGTCAACCGAAATGCATCGGTAAAAAACAATTAAAACCCAATTTACAACAAACAAACAAATCTAGTTTTTATTATACGAAATTTTGCGGTCTATAAGGTTACACAATAAAATTAAAAAACTTAATAATAAGACCACAAGCAGACTCTAAAATTAGTGATTCAATTACTAAAACTGTTTCATGCAAAGGTAGTTTAGAAAAAGTTGAAACGACGTTATTTTATACCTGTGCCGGGTATATATAATTTGGTATTGCCTGAACTTATACTTCTTTACTTGTTCTTAATTTTTTCCACTTTGAAAGCCGCTAAATTAAAACATTTCTATGAAAGTTGATAAACATTACATATTTTATTTTTCGTTTATTCCTTATAAGCAACAAAACTTCAAAAATTAGAGTACCAAACTTCGCGCAAAGTTAAAGAAAATTATCTAAATTTTTCTAAAAACATCTCACTTTTTAATTACCCTCTTTAGACAAGATTTGGGAAAGCAGTTTTGTAGCCCATTTAATTTTAGTACAACAAAGTGTAAGTTTGAAGATGCTATGACTCACCGTTGATTTTTGGCCATTATTATTTTTTTTTACGCTCATGCACGGTTTTTTCACATAAAAAGCGTGTTTGAGCACTCTTTGTATGGAGAAAATATGCAACACCTTTAACAAAAGAAAATTGTCAAAATTAAACCATCAGTAAGTTAGTGTTTTTTCGTATAACGGATATACATACATATGCGTATGCAAAAGGCATGAAAACGATCTTGTTTCACTTCGATGCCGATTTGCTGCTTATAAGTGTAGAATTTCAAACGTTTCGTTATCATTGGGTGGTACGCCATGATAAAAAGTGTGTTCTCATAAAATTACAAGTCAACAGCTCATATGGTCTTGGTTGTATGAAGTTTTGAGTTTTATGTTGGGGGAAAGAAAATAAAAATCAGGTGTCAATCATTATTCTTGAGAGGAAAAAATGCATGAGCGAAAAAAATTAAAATCAAAAGTAATCCTTATGCTCAAGCAAAAATATGAAACTCAGAATCTGAGTATTATTCTTGAGCGAAAAAATAAAAATCGCAAATCATTATTCTTTAGTAAAAAAATAAAAGTTGAAGGATAATCATTATTCTCGATCAAAAAACTTAAAATCAAGGGGTAATCATTATTCTTGAGCGAAAAGATAAATATTATATTTTAATTATTATTTATAATTTTTATTTGTAAAACTTGAAAAATAAAAATCATTGTAAATTACGCTAGGACATACAAAAACAGATATATGCATATACATAAAATTACTGTACGACACTTACATGTTGATTTTTTTAATTTAAATTTATAAAATAATGATTATTTTCCACCCCTGCCTAATAAGCTTGTGCCCGCTTCACAATGGATGCGAGTCACTCTCGCTCCGCCAACTCACAGCAAAAACTAAGTTTGGTGGAATGACAATTTAGCGGAATTGACGCTCTACAAACGCAATTGGAAGAGCTGAAAGAATCGTAGCTAGAAGAAGAGCAGCGGCACACATGTGGAACGCTGCCCAACACACCGAATCAACTGTGCGAAGCTGCAGCTAACAAAATTCAGCAGAAAAAAATCACTGTGGTTTGATTTTCACAATGTATTTATAATGTTAGTACACAATTTTCGAGACCTAACCGGCATTGAAAGATTTCAATCTTGTCTAACGGAAGAAGCCTCGTGGTTAATACAGTCGCTTGAAGTGACTACTAACAACTACAGCACTGCGCTTGATCTCGTCATCACTCGCTTCAACAACAGCCGCTTAATCTTTCAATTCCACATGTAACAGATCTGCAATCTACCACAGCTTTCGTCATCGAACCTCTCATCGCTTCTTAACTTCATTGACACAGTCAATGTAAATCTTCGGGCCACGCAGTCTTTGGCAACCATGCAACAAGTCAGTGGGGCAATCCTACTTCACCTAGCATCAAGTAAATTAGACTCGTTAACGCGTACAAAATGGGAAGAAGAAGATGCCGTATAGTGGACCGCCAGAAATTCAACGCCCTTGCAGATACCCACTTGGACAGATATCGCCTCATTTCTTGAACGTCGTTGTCAGACGTTTAATACGCTGGTGGCGAACAAACCAACCCCCGACCTGGCATCGTCATCAAAGAAATATGCCTCAAAAACTTTGGGTAGCAAAGGTCGTTCACTTGTCGCAACGAATTCAACCACTAAGTGGCTCCTGTGTGGTACAAGTCGTCATCGTAGCCCATTTAAATGCTAATAATTTACGAAATTGAGCCCTTAAGCTATGTCTAAACTGTTTTGGAAGAAAGAAGCCCATCTGTTCGAAGGTGCCATCACTGCCGGGTGAGCCACCACACGTTGCTGCATAGAACATATGGAGCTGAGGAGACTCCTCCAATGACAACACTAACATCGCTAACACTCCAGCAGTCGAGAACAACAAGCCGGTTGGTCTACAGGTCAACGAGAGTTGCGGAGACGTCATATTAGCTACAGCCCCTGTGTATCTATCGAATTCATCGGGATACTCAACCATCGTTCGTGTCCTCCCAGATTCGGTGTCATAACTTAATTTTGTGACCGAGCGGATTGCACAGCACTTAGATCTACCACGGATCAAAAGGAGCATCGAGGTTATAGGCGGAGGTTCAACATCTACAAAAATGCCGATAACGATAACGATAACAACACAATAACTAAACGTTCGAATTTCCTCAGGCGCATGCAAAATACCAAACAACATAAAACTTGCGGATGCGAGTTTTCACTAGCCACACCACCGCTACTGCGGTCCCTTATTAATCACAAAAAAAAAAATAAGAGGATGACCTCCAATCATGGTGTACATCGCGGTGTTTATATGTTTCACCACCAAGGGGCACCTTGAAATTGCACCAGATCTATCATTCATTGCAAACTTTAAGCGTTTCATAGTCAGGCGTGGGAAGTGTCGGGTAGTTGTGTCTGACAATGCATTGGTTCACTACCGAAACGCACATCGAACGTGTTGAGGAGTTTTGTAGAAACGAGGAAATCGAGTGGAAGTTTATTCCACCAAGATCACCACACTTCGGTAGCCTGTGGGAAAAAGCAGTAATACGCAAACGTCAAAACTGTGAAACTGTGCCTTTTTATGCTCTGATAGAATTTCATATTTTATAAAGTTGTTAACATTTAAAAAATTAGATAATTAAAAAAAGTGTGAAGAAGCGTTTGGTGCACAATTGAAGACAAGTAAAATACCAAAGTTTCCTGTGAATTTGATCGATACATAGCATTCAAATTGCTATTTACCAAGCTAATAGGTTTTCCGATACATCGCTTTCAAAATTTTTTTCGATTTTTTGCATGTAATATTGTATATATAAACATAAAACCTATACATGAATATAATTTTAAACATGTCGTGTATTTACGCTAATTGCCACGTTAAAAGCGACTCCCATATGTCATGCTGGCTCTGTGATGGGATTTCCCATATAAAAAGTGCTGGTTTGAGCGGTAGGGTGTTAGACGCTATTAATGAGGGAAGGGTCTTCGCTGGTCTTGTCAAAGATGTAGACCGAAGTTAATTTATTTAAATTCTTTAGGCAGTCCAGAACTGGTTCTTCTGAAATCGGAAAGGATCTGTCGGTGCTTGATGAGAAATTTAAGCATAACGAAAAAAATGTTTAAGTCATTAACATGTCTCGACAACCCTCGGCACTCTGAGGATATCCGTAGGCGTGTTGGTAGTCCACCTAAAAAGATAGTCATTGAATCTACTCAGAAAAATCCTCCATCTCAGTCTTTGGGACTAATTAATTTTTCTTCTCCATGCCCTCAGGCCACTAGGTCTACATTTAAAAATAATATCGACAATCAAACCGTCGATTTAACAGTGTTGCCTCTACATCTGCCGCTGCACTGTCTAACATAAGCCCTCCGAATAACTCGGAATGCCGCATATCTGAAACACTACCAAAAAGTTGGTTGTAATTCCAGAGTGAAGATTAGTCTTTGTCTCTAGATTTGCTAAAGACACTTCTTCGGACGACATAAAGTCGTACATATCGACTAAAAGTAAAACTAAAAATGTACTTATTCGTAAATTTAATTTTAAATACGATCGCGATATTTCATCTTTTAAAATTGATGTAGCTGCCGATGATTTTGATTCACTACTAAATAATTCATTTTGGCCGACCGGGCATTTGTTCGTGAGTTTGAGTATAAACCTTATAAGAGTAATAACAACGTGGCTAAAATTTTTAATCTTAATTCTAATTCAAAAAACAACACGGATTTTCCAATTTTTCTATATCTTGAAAATCATGTAAGTAACATAGCGGCCATGTGTACTATCCGCAGCACTTTATGTTCACGGACTTAAAATTGTAATATCTCAGCGAAGCAAAATGATATTTGAGCAAACTCAACGCCATTTCAAAGAGAAAGACTTGTACTTTAACACCTTTTTTTATTTTTTTTTAGAAAAATTACTCTGGCTTGCATACACAACTTCAAAAATGGGCAAACACGGCATTTTTTGCACTTATAGGTTAGAATATCTCAAAATCCTGATGTCATAGAGCAATTCTGTGGCCAGATTTAAATTCAGCGCACCTTAAACCTTCGGGAAAGTATAATCTGGTTTCTGGGTAAAAATTTTGTCGGCCTGTGTAACCCAAATCTGCAATACATCTTGCCGACAATTAGCCTGTTTCCGTACTGCAGGATTTTATCAGAAATAGTGCGAGGTCGTTCCGTGCCTATATGTAAGTGTAGAATATCAACATTCTAGCTATGAAAAAACAAAAATGTGGCTCGGTAGCACTTTTATACTGATTTCACCATACAAAAATTATCTGGTGGAAGTAAAAAATAAAGAAGATATCAGTGGTTAAAGGATTTTTTTTTTGATTTTTAACATATATGTAATACTTCTATATTGGCAGTAAGCTAACTTCTCAATGTGTAAGCATTCCGAATTCAACGCGAGACAGTCTAGTACCGTTTTTGTCAATGTATTGTGTACTTGAGCGCCGTTTTTGTATATGTGTTGTGTACATGTTTATTTATAAACGTATGTGTTCCTTTTCTTTCGTACGTGTTTATTGATATATCTGTGCTTTAGTGTTTTCGGACGGTACTAGCTCTTACTGCCAATATAGGAGTATTACATATATGATTTTTAAATATCAATATCTTCTGAACAACATAACCTATTAAAAAACTAATGACGTCAAAATAAAGGTAATTAGGGGTTTTTCACCTTGTACATAATTTTCTCCTTCTTTTATATTTTCAAGCCTGAAATATTTAATAAACAAAAAATATATAAATATATATTTTTTAAATGACGTTTATTTAAAATTTGTTATAAAAAGGGTTATATACGATGCGTAAAAGCTATTTAAACTATCTTTACATTAGCATCCTGATTCAATAATACAAGGTTAGATAATTATTGACAGCCGCGGTTTGACACTCCCTTACAAAAGTTGCATTTACGAAGGACGGAGAAAGACGAAGAACGAAGTCCCTTGGTGCGTAAATGATAGTAGAAAAGTACGCAAAGTAGGCAATTAGTAGTGAAATTCGTTTTGTAAATTCCAATGTATTTGCAGGAAATCTGGAATTTTAAACGAAATATTGAACGTAATATTATAATATCTACGTGAATTGCGCAATTTATGTGCTAATTAGCTGTATAAAAGCTGCAAAAGGGCTCAAAATTAATATACAACTATTGCGATGTAGACATCCCATGTAAAAAATGTTTATGTTTTCATCAGTTAAATGTGCTCCATATGTATATACAAATAAACATATCGCACAAAAGCTTATACGTCTATTTCACACCAAAGCTACACTTTTTCCAAGTAAAGTTGCAAAGAAGCAACACGGTGCCACCTTTAAGGGAGCGGTGCGAGAGAGACAACTGTCAGTTTATCGAACCTTGTATTATTGAATCATGCGTTAGCATCAATACTTTTGTGACCGTTCGAATAGTTTCCGAGATATTATAAATATAATAAATAGAAAAGTTTAACTTTAACCTCTTTTATTGGATTTGATTTTTATTTGTGCCAAATAATCTTGGCACAGTTTAAATCAGCATAAAAAGTTCTATAGCGTCATATTTTTTCTTTTGTTTTTGCTAAACGGTTGGTATTTCACACCACGGCTACTTCGGACTATTTCTGTCTAAACCTTGGAGTACGGGAACAGGCTAAATGTGAATAAGAAAAAGTAGACAAACAAATGTCAAATTAAACTCCGAGTTTCTTTAACACCCCAATGAGAACTCAAAAACTCATAAACTCAAAACGTTAAATTCGAGTTAATTTTTCAACGTGAACATAGTATAAGGTACATGGATTTCCGTCCGCTATGCACTATCGCAATACTGTGTCTAGCGACAACCAACTCATTGCCAACATGTTTTCTCAGTTCTTTAGGTCCAATTAGTCTGTTTACTCCTTTACAAGTGGGGACTATCCATATGAACTTGGTTCGCTTAACTTAGCTTATATTCCAGTAATATCTTCCGATGAAGTTTTACACTATTTAAAAACCTTAAAAGCGTCATTTAAGCCTGGACCTGAACATATTCTGACCTGTTTCCTTAAAAACTGCGCTGAGAATATCTGCGAGCCGTTTACAACTCTATTCAACTTGTCACTAAAACATGGCGTTTTTTCGTCAGCCTGGAAGGAATCTTTAATAATACAACTTCACAAAAACGGCAGCAGGTTTTTTATAGAAAACTATCGAGGCATAGCGAAGCTCTCCGCTATCCCCAATTATTCGAAGCATTTATTGGTAATCAGCTGACATATTCTATATCTTCTTCAATTTCACAATATCAACACGGGGTTTCTTAAGGAAAATCTACTATCACTAATTTATTACAGTTTACAATTCATCTCTCAAACGGTTTTAGAGAAAATACTCATACCGACGTAATATACACCGATTTCAATAAAGCTTTTGACAAAGTATGTAACTCGACGTAAACGGCTTTCAGCTCAGTTTTCTTCAATGGATCTCTTCTTACCTCTCTGATAGAACACAAAGAGTTATTTTAAAAAATTGTTCTTCCGACATCATTAAAGTTTCTTCAGGAGTTCCTCAGGGAAGCCACCTTGGTCCGATTCTGTTCCTGATATTCATTAATGATATTCCTTCTATAAAAAAGTATTCAAAAATTTTTATGTATGCCGATGATGTGAAACTTTTTAAAACATTGTCCTCTATCGAGGAAAGGTCTTTGTTACAAGCAGATCTAAGCAACGTGGTTAGTTGGTGTAATGCAAACTATATGCCACTAAACCTCAAAAATGTAAAGTTATGTGCTTTTCTCGTAGGGCAGTTCAACAGCCGTTTATTCAATATCAAATTATAATCTGGAGCAGGTATCCAAATTTGTCGATGAATTCCAAATTCGATTTCAACCTTCATATTAATGTTACAGTCAAAAGAGTTCAAAGATCCTTTGTTGGTGGTAGGGAACATATACGGAATTGGAATCAGGAAAAGCAACCACCAAGGCAGCGGACTAACATATGCTACGTTGAGGTAAGATATCCTTCCTTCTCCTAATCCCATTGAAAATCAATCAACACTCGAGGTGAGTAGCTTACGAATGACAGTTATCGTAAAACGAAAAAAGCGTATTGTATTCATTAATAATCTCTTAGTTTTCATTGGTCTAGGTAACCAGTGAACCGCCAGCGGCAACCAGCGAACCGGCAGAGAGCAGCACCAGCAAACCGCAAAGCGGCAACCACCGAACCGTCAGAGAGCGGCACCAGCAACCGCAGAGCGGCACCAAACCGCATAGCGGCAACCAGCGAACCGCAAAGCGGCACCAGCAACCGAAAACCTATTCAATAAAGTATCATAATTTATAAATTAGTCTTAAAAACCGAGAAAGAATATATATATATATGTATTAAGAAAAAAAAAAACAAAAACCCGACAAACTCAATAAAAGAGATAAACCCCTATGCAAAACATTTCATAAGAGAAGAAAAAAGCGAATGTGTTGGCATAAATTGCGTAAGGGAATTTTTATGTAAGTTTTAGAAGAAATTTTACGGAATTTATTTAATTTAAATTGAATTAATAATTATTCTATTGAACAGAACTTTTCCTGAGCTTTAACCATTGATTTTTACTGGTCATCTTTTGGTTGATATTTTCCTAACTAACCTAGCATGCGGACTGCCTTTCTTCACATTATTCTACCCGAGTTTATGGGATTACATTCGGATTGAGAAGGCTTCTAAATGCCTTCTGTCGTTATATCACAATTTACACTTCAATTAAAACCGTACTTTACAAGGCAGTGCACATAGTGTTAGGTTTCCATAAGTAACCCTCTAGGAGAGATGTCAGCCCATACGGGCACACAGCGTTGCCGAATTGACGATTTGGTCGTCATTTTGAGGTTTTTTTTTAGCTCAATGACGTTATGACGATTTTTCCCCCCGTATGACGATTTTTTATTTAACTTTTTCCACTTAATTACATATCGTTACCTTAAATCACAAAGGCCCTAACAAACAAATTTTTTATTAGACAGGAGAAGAAAAAAAACTAGGGATGTGCCAGGTATCCAGTAGATATCCGGAATGCGGATTATCCAGTAGTTTTTCTGTAATTCGACTATCCGGCCGGATACTGGCTAAAATCCGGGCGGATTTCCAGATTTAAATTAAAGAAGATTCAAATTAAAAATCTAGTTTAAATTTTTTTTTGTATTCTTATAATAAAAATTAATAGTATATATGTAATTAGTAATTAGAATTAAAAAATTTATATATTTTTTAATATAAAGAAAGCACAATTGCGTTAACACCGTAGCCGGAGTTGCAGCGCCAACACCAATATACGAAAAGCGCTAGCGCTACTAACACCAAGAAACACATGATACCCACACACAATTCGCTTTAATACTTTGAAAAATTACAAGTACTTTGTTTTTGCTTTTAATTGGTGAGAACGCCAGAAGCTACATATCTTGGCAAATTTAAAGCTTTTACTGAAGAATTATGAGAATATCTTCTCATTTACTAAATTCAGCTGGCGGACAAGCGTTGCTTAGCGCCGAAAAATAACAAAATAATAGACATTACAGCTCTGTATTGTGTACTGTGTGACGATGGGTACTGTTGTGACACTCAGATGACGCCGTGTTCAAATCAGTACACTACGCTATTGCGTTTAGTCCGCTCACATCACAGGTGGCGCCGGCGTTACTGCGCTAGCGCCATAAAAATTGCGCTATTACCTATGGCTATACCCGATGCAACATTCTTTTTAAGTTCACTGAGGAAGGTGGTGCGCAGATTTACTTCATTACCTGTGTAAACAACTTTGGAAATTCCTTGCGACTATGCTTCCACCAAATTAAATCATCTTCTTGTCTGGGTGTAAAGGGTAGCTGTAAATATATCTCCGACTGCGGTCAACTATTCAAATAAGGTTAAATTAACTACACAAAGAAAAAAGTAACATGATTTTTTAAAACAGCTTCATTATCGGGGTTTCCATAATAGCGATTTAAAAACTTTGAACAGAAACAAAAATAACTATTTATAAAGCCTACTCATATTATCGTAATTTTGGCTCATTTTCTAATTCATAAACAAATCATGCTGAAATCGAGTAGTTTTGCCAACTAAAAGTTTTCAGTAAATGCCAAATTGGCGAAAATTCAACCAATTTCAAAAATTTGCTATCTATATTTCAAATTTTTTTATTAAATTTAATTTCAGTCTAATAAGGAGCAAGTTCGAAGTTATGCATTTTCTTCGATATAAAAGAAAGAGTATTTTAGAACATATAAGTATTTTGTGTGGATGAAAATGCGAAACTACTCCAACCAAAAATATTCTCAAAAATCAGCGCGAATTTTGAGATACTTCAAACGTTCACTTTTTGTACTGAAATTGAATGAGCTATAAAACTTAATACACAAAAATTTTCTGTCAGCCTGGTACTACGCAGCCATTTTTTTATCCGGCGAGAGGTTGAAAAACTTCTTTCTGAAGTAGCGTTACTAGCTTGAAGTGTGGCTAGAATGCAGAAACGTTTGTAAATCTATAGAAAAGAATATTCGACGCAGTTACCAAGAACTTCGAAGATAGATATTTATTGAAAGAGGTATGCACCGCGACACACACATCCGTTAGTCCCAAGGATTCCAGGACGTCCAGGACAGCCTTTGGAGGTAGGGAAAGTATGTGCTCTCTTTCTCGCCACATTGAGCCTATGATGTTTGTTCGTCGCCTCGCTACAGCGTCACACTCCTGAAGTAGGTGAGATGGTGTCTCCTCAGCCGATTCGCAAAAGCAGATTCCCAACCTGTGCAGGTGGCCTCTTAATCTGCAGTGTCCAGTGAGGATGCCTGTAAGTATTCTAAATTTATGTTTGGGGAGGTTTATTAAAAATCTAAATATTTTTTGGTTATACCCCACCAGTAAGTTTTTGCCTGGCGGAGTCCTGTTGTACTTTGCCAGTGCTGTTCTCTCCTATCAAGCGCTCCTCCCTGATAGTATTTGGGCCTATTGCCCGGAATGGCTCGGGACCCATTGGGGATGAAGTTGCTGCTGTTCTGGCTAAACCGCCCGCTATCTCGTTCCCTTGTATACACTTGTGGCCCGGAACCCACAGTAAATGGATTTTGTTGAATTGCAAAAGGGTACTGAGGTTGTGAACACATTATTTGGATACAACGCAACGCTGTCATCTACACTCACCCATTCAATATTGCCCAGATTGAAGTCACCCAGAACACATATATTTCCATAATTAAATATAGGATGCACAAAGCAAGAGACTTGAAACGCCCTTCACGGATACACACAGCTGGTCCAGGAGTGTATCCCTATTCATCAATGTCACAAGCGATGAGCAGTACTTCTGTTGAACGGCAATTAGGACCCCTCCACCTCTGGAGAGACCAGTTTTCATAACATCACGAACTTTGCGAAATACATTATTAAGTTGGGATCAAAAAATAAATTGTCAAAGAAGCTATCATTTAGCCATGTCTCAATGAGAATAAAAATATCATAGTCCATACGTGAACTCATCACTAAAAGTTGCTTAGATTTAGTTCTTAGCCCATAAACATTCTGAAAATATATTTTTAGATTTTTCGGAGCTTTATTGGGTGCGGGATTACTTATGATTGATGCGGTGGTGCATCGTCTTTATGAAAAAACGAAAAGGATGAATTTTTGCCCTCTCGGGCCAGATATTTGCATTGAGCAACTTGTCATAAAAACAATCCGATACACCCAATTTAAAATTAATCTTTTTAAGTTTACTTAAATCAGAATCTTTTTTAACGAGTGTATAGCATACCAAAGACTTAGAGTCAATCCCAGCATGCTTCGAAATATAAGAAAGAATATCTGTCACATTAACGCTGGGCAAGAATGAGGACAGATGTAGCCATTTGTTGCTGGAACAACTTGTAGTTCATTGTTTTTATTGGAGCCAAAGACAATAGGCTTATTTAATTTCTTACGCCTTCTTCTTGTAGCCGTTTCTCACTGGGGTGCCTGAGGTGCCGCAGTCGCAGATGCGATAGCTGCTTCATGTACATACATTTGTCACAGAGATCTGAGATGAAAGAGATGGCGAGACAGCAGCCAAAGCAGAGGTGGTTGAATTTGTAGACGAAATTTGAATTACTTGCTAACTCGACGTTGATTTGACATTCTTTGCTTTGGTAGCGGCACCTGTATGCGTCAACTGTTACCCAGGTTTTTTTGAGAAATAGAAGAGTCCTTTATAGATTTTGCGAAAAAAGTATGTTATTGTCAATTTCCCACAGATTTTACTTTAGTTGTATTAATTAGTTTTTAAATTTTAATCCTTATTTACATTTGCCAGCAGTGTAAACTTTGAGAGAAAAGTTCATTTGGCACGCAGGTCCTCGTCAGTTAATTTGTTCCATATCTTCTGTAACCATAGGCTAATTTTCTCCATTTTGAGTCCCTTGTACTCCCCCTTCTGTCCAAAATAAGGCCTCATACTCAAAAATNTTAAAGTACAAAACCGCGTATCGTCATTCTGCGAAACCGCGTAACTGACGTTTGCTGCCAAAAATTGGATTTGCTCACACAAGCTCTTGGCTCAATCCTTATCCATTCGTCCTGAAATATACTAGCCAGAAGTGCGATTGCTTTATAAAAAAGAGAACCATTTTGAAATATAAGTGTTTTTACTCTCTAGAAAATAATTTATGCAACGTCACATTCGAGGTTTTGCATTATCTTGATACGCGGTTTTGCATTTTGTTGATACGCGGTTTTGTACCTTAAACGACGATATGTTTATTAAGATCTTGCTTAAAGCATCCTTTTAAGCTAGTTAAAGCAATTGCGCTTATACCTATTTTGGTGAGATCTCTTCATATGTTCACTGCTTCGTTCACAAAAAATTAAATGCTTTAATTTCACGCTTAAGTAGCGATTCTTTATACGTTTATAAAACGTAGTGCTTTCTACCATCTTTAATGAAAATCGATTTTTGAACGAAAAAAACTTTAAAGGAAATATAAAGTTTTGGCCTGTTTAAAAAAGTATCCACATTTATACTGACCGGAAAAAATAAGTATCCCGAAAAAATTCGTCTAAAAATGTATCCAATTGGATCTATTTAGATCCAAACGGCATCCCTGTTCTCGATGTTAACCGACGGACAGCGAACAGGAAGAGGAGAAGGCGAAGTTAATTTATTAGAAGTGTTCACTTGACTTGCCAAAGGGACGGTGGTAGACTTAGAGGGCGAAGTTTTCGTTACTTGCTCACTCGAGTTCGACATTGGTTTACCATTCGTTGCTTTGGCGACGGCAGCACTATTGGCACAGTTTTTACAGCTGAACGTATTGGCCGAATTAGCAACAATACTATTAAGATTCTTTACTTGGAGAGTTAGTGTAGAGAGAAGGGCATCTCTGGCTTTAAGCTTAGAGTGCAAAGACCGAGTCTCTGCAAGTAGATTAACTGATTTTTGCAGTAATTGCTTTTTGTCTTCATGCAGGGCATTTACAACAGCGAGTATGCTAACATTATCAGCTCTTAGCGCAGCAATTTCCTTATCAACGGTATGCAATGTTATTTTTTGCATATTATTATGCATATTTAGATTTTCAGTCTTTATTTTTCACTTCGGATGGGCGCATATATAGAGTTTGCAAACGAATAGAAGTGCGTCTCGCATCAGAGCAAGTGTTGCAAAAGAAAGGCTTATCAGCAGAGATGAAAAAATCACCATCTGCCTGATTTATACCAACACAGTCAAGGTGAAAGAACTCTTGGCATTCGGCGCACTGCACTTTCGATTGCATGCGATCAACCTTTTGTCCACAAGCGCGTGCCATATTTTCGTTGCCTTATATTTTTGCAGATATGATTTAACCGATTACATTTATTCACACTCACACTTTTAATTTGAGTAGACTATAACTAGGAATTACTCTTAGCATAGCTTAAAGTCACTGTCTTATAAATGGGCGAAAGCACCGCTGTAAAGTCATTTGATTTACTGAACAAAACCACTTTGAAAATTAGAGATGCAGAGCGATTAGTGAAACACGTCCGAACAGTAGCGATGTCAAATTGTATATTCAGCTATACTTTCAGCGTGGTTATGTGGCCATCAACCTACTACTTTGGGAAGTATGATGGATCAGCTGTCCGACGATTAGAATGGTGTTGTCCAATGTGTTGTTGTGCTCAGTGTTAGTGGTGCTGTCACTGTCAGACGGACGTATTGGCGTAGGTAGCTTATTTTGCCGTATTTCCGCTAGCGGCCTATAAAAAGACAAACAAAGAGTTTAGGAAATTCTTTGAAAATATTATGTGAGCATTCGCATAGATGAGTATACGCACATATGTACATACATGCAAAAGCCTTCTGCACGTATGCATATAGGCATACACGCATATCTCATCGATGCCGTTTCGCAACCAAAGTGGTCAAGGATAATCTCTCTTAGTTGAGCTCAAATAGCTTAAGCCGATTGGGATACGAACGTTTATACCAACAGGCCTCCAGGCCTGCCAGGGCATATATGTACATATGTACATACATTTAGATGAATGCTTCTTAGAAACCACAAAACTTACCTCCTATTGCTGTGTAGCACTTCAAGACGGGTATCAGTAAAAAAATGAACACCTTTAGCGGTCAATCAAAATGGTCGCTTTCCTTTAGGTTTTTTTGTATATATTATTTTTTTATTTAGAAACTTCGAACGCTTTATTCACCACCTTTCGCACTCTTCTAACGCAACCACTTTAATGGCCCTTTGGCTATTAAACCTAATAAGCCACGGCGATTAAACCTAATAAGCCACGGCGATTAAACCTAATAAGCCATTCATACTAACTCAACGGGGCCCCACTTCGTGAGGACACACGTGCGCACGCACACACTCACACTGCGCTACATGATGTCATATGCCCACCATAAGGTCCACTACTTGAGTCCCACTGCTTCCGCTACAATGTTGCCAATGTCTCAGCATGGCCGCTGAGTATACATGCATGCAAGTATCTGAAATATATCCGTTTAAGCAACTGCTGCCGCTGCAGGGTTTTGTTGACAATTACGCGTGAACGTATGTGTGTGTAAATGTGTAGTGGATATTGCGACATCTACCGACGGCGATTGAAGGTGTAGTGGGCGAGCGGGAGTAGAATATCAGCCCTACCAAAGCTGCTCATTTAGCCATTCTGCAGCTCGTTTCTATAACAATTCTCTACCGAAGCGAATTGATATATGAATTCGCCGCCCTGTTCTCTACTGCTAATGAGTAGTAGAGAATGACGTATATCCCCTACCAGTAGAGAAATAATCGATCGAGAAGAGTTACAGAAACGAGCTACTGGGCCCCCTAGGCGAATCCTTAGCCTAGTAACCGCTGTAGCTATTGCAGTGTCTGGACAACATTAATCAGGTCAGTAGTCCGATGATGATGCGTTTCGGATTGTTGTTTCCGACGTCCGATAGCGGGGGGACGACGGTGTCTTGAAGCCTGCTCCTAGTGGGTGTGGTTCCTGTTGGTGTCAGGGCGCCAACGTTACACTCCTCGCTCCCGGTGCTGTCGCCAATGCACCTTACGCGCGGCCGGACGAAACGATGTAGATGCGTGTGGGGCTGACGGGGGCAGATGTGGCACCCGAGGTGCAGACCTCCGTTGAATGTGGGAGTGAAAGGCCGTCTAGGAAATGTTCATGTGCTCGTGCCACCTGTTGACATTGCTGTGGAGGCATACTCCGGAGAAAATTAGGCGAATTCGCAAAGGGTGTGGGCGACGACATAAACCGCAACAAACGCCGTGTAAGCTGCGATGTAACGCGGCGGTCCGCCCTTGCTGACTAGCTGCAACTGGAGCCGCCACAACTATAGGGATGCCGGTGCGTAGCATGGTGTTGACGAAACCCTTGATATAGCCACAGCGGACCTGACCGCTGGAACAGGAGTGGCGGGGGATACGGTCCGTTTCTGTTGGGAGAAATGCGTCTTTAATGTTAAATGGAAATTAGTGCATGGGTTTAGACGACTAACGAAGGTTTTAGTACTAAATAAAACGAGTTTTGTTTTTAGATGCAACTTCGCATGTCGCATAACAAAATCTGTCCTGTTCTTTATTGAAATCATCTTATTTATACTCTAACATCTTATGTACTACTTATTTACTACAATACATATTTACTTAAAATTCTTACTAGCTGAATCTCTCGCTTGCACATATGAGCATGCATTCATATGTGCCTAGCTCAAAGCATAGCTCAGTGAAGTCACCAACACACACACAACCATTTCTAATGTGGAGCTACAAGCAATGCATCCACAGACATATCTACATGTACCAAGCATGAAGGTGCTAGCAGCGCAGTCGTACATATTTACATACATAGAGCTAGCGCATGCACCAGATATAGCTTGTGCCGCTTGTGTGTTTAGCGTGTGAAAATAACAAAGTAAGGAATTTGTTTATGCTGCAAAAATGCATAACACAGGCGTGTGGCTTTGTTGTTGTTAGTGACTTATTCTGATATACTACACCTCCTTTCCTAAAAAAAATCGTGAATACATATGAACGATTTTAGAACTGTAATGCAGTTGAGTGGATTTATTTTCTTTTGTATATTTCATTTGATACTTTTGATGTTTTTTGTCGTTTGTTGTTTGTTTACAAAATTTTTCTTGTGATACAATGTTTTCGGTTTTGTTTGTTTTATTTCAAGTGGATTATAATTCATATGTTTGTTTACTTGTTAATTTCAGATTTGTTTTTAGATTTTTTTTTTTTTTTGAACATTTTGTATAGATAAGTGTCGGGTTTTTGTTTATGATACTAATAACTAACATATTTTGTGTACAAAAAATATTTCTTTATTTATGGTCATAAAACTTTAAGTGTGAAATTTATGAATAAGTAAAATTTATGGGTAATTAAAATTTAAGTGAATTTACTCAAATAGCTTAAGCCTATTTTTATGTACTATGATCTTCTTACTCTTATCGATTAATTTTATATTTTCTACATTATATGGAGTTAAAGAATAATTATTTTTCATATCAATATTTACTACTCTATAGGGCCCTTTGTATCTATTATCTAACTTATGACCTGCTTCATTTTTAACTAATACTAAATCTCCTAATTTTATTTCCTTATATTGAAGATTTTTATCATAATAAACCTTTTGTCTCTCCTTAGCTTCTTTTACCAATATGTGAGCTCTTTGTTGAGCTACTTGTAATCTATATTTTATTTCTTTCTCATAGGCCTCATAGTTATAAACTGGGCTAATTGTATTTTCTTTTAAAAATTCGTAAGTCAGAGGTATTTTTCCAAAAACTAACTCGTATGGGCAATAACCATGAACCGTAGATGGTGTTGTATTGTAACAGTATGCAAAATACTTGATATACTCATCCCAATCATCTTTGTTAATGGATATGTAAGAACGAATGTATTCATTAAAAGTTCTGTGGCTACGTTCAACGGTGCCCAAAGTTTGATGGTGATATGGGGTAGAAGTCTTGTGTTCAATTTTTAAAAGTTTACACAATTCCTCAAATACGTTGTTTTTGTATTCAGTCCCCATATCAGTTATGATGGTCTTCATACAACCATATACCAAAATAAAGTTTTCAAAAATGGCTTTTGCCACCGTTTTCGCGTGTTTGCTCGCAATTGGAATTGCTATCAGATACTTTGTCAGATCACACACTATGGTAACCGCATACTCATTTCCACATACCGATACGGGCAACGGTCCAATTGTATCAATTTGCACCGTATCGAAGGCTTTTGTGGGAGTTTCCGTTATCACCATTGGTTCTTTTAAATTTTTATTTACTTTATTTTTGCTGCATTCCATGCATTTTTTAATGTGATTTTTTATATCATTTTTCATGTTTTTCCAATAATATTTTTGTTTTATTTTATTAGTTGTTCGATTGATTCCTGGGTGGCCACCAGTAACAGGATCATCATGATACTTTTTCAATAAATTTTTAATTGTATCTTTATCAGTCACATGCATAACCTCCGGAGTTAATGCAATTGTTAAGTTTTTGAGAACTTTGGTACCAATTTCTTTAAATGTGCTTACTCGAGTATAATTATTCTTGAACAATTTGTCTCCTAAGGACAACTGTATTTTATTTATTTTCAAACTGTCGGCTTCTTTCATTAGCCTGGCAAAGAATTGACCCAAATCAATATTCGCCTCAACAATTGAATTATTAATACTTGAATTGCCGGCTTCTTTTGAAAGCCTGGCAAAGGATTGACCTGAATCAATCTTCGCCTCAACAATTAAATCATTAATATCTATTTTGCTACAAATTTTCTTTCCCTTTTTGAACTGCAGTTTCGGGGGGTCGAAAACGAGCTGGGCTAGCTTTTTAACTTCACATTTATTTAGCGCTTCATATATTATTGGGTTCTCAATGTGACTTTTTTCTTTATTAATATTTTTATTATTTGATTTTTGCTTAGTTTCCGATCTCGTCGCAACTTTTAGTATTTGACATGCTTTAATTGACATTTCTCTTAAATCATTTATATTGATGCGTGAAAGCGCATCCGCCACGTAGTTTTCTTTTCCAGCTATATACTCCACCTCAAAGTTATATTCCTCCAATTCCAATCGAACTCTAGTTAATTTTGATGAAGGGTTTTTCATCGAAAATAAGTATGTTAAGGGGCGGTGGTCTGTTTTAATCAAAAATTTTCTGCCATAAACGTATGGTCTAAAATAAGTTATAGCCCAGTGGATTGCTGCTAACTCTTTTTCAATTGTAGCTTTATTGCTTTCACCTTTTGTGAATGCTCTTGACGCATAGGCAATTGGTAATTGTTTGCCTTCATATTCTTGACTAAGAACTGCGCCGCAGGCAAATCCACTAGCATCTGTTGTTATACAAAATTCTTTATCGAAATCTGGATATTGCAAAATATTTGGGTTAATTAATGCCTCCTTCAAGTAGACAAAAGCTTTTTGACATTCTTCTGTCCAATCGAAGGAAACATTCTTTTTACATAACCTTGTTAAAATTCTAGAATGTTCTGCAAAATTTGGAACAAATCTTCGGTAATAGTTACAAAATGCTACAAATCTTTTAACTTCATCTGCTGTTTTTGGGGTTGGATAATTTAGTACAATTTCAAATTTACTAGGATCAGGCAAAATTCCTTTATTTGTGCAGTTATGTCCAAGGTAAGTAACTTCTTGGTTAAAAAATAAACATTTATCCGGATGTAACTTTAAATTGTATTTTCTGCAAGTTGAAAATACATCTCTCAAATTTTTTAACATATGTTTTTCGGAGCAACCTAATACTACCAAATCATCCATATAGAGAAATGCTTGGGATGGTTTAAGACCTGCAAAAGCAAGAGTCATCATTCTTTGAAACGAGTTTGGGGCTACTTTTAAGCCGTATGGCAATCTTTTGAAACGATATGTGCCATCGTCTGCCGTAAACGATGTTATGTCCCTAGAGTCTTTATGTAACTCAATTTGATGAAAGCCGGACATCAAGTCCAAGCATGAAAAATATTTAGCTCTACCCAATTGATCTAGTATATCATCAATTCGTGGCAATGGGAATTTATCTGCGGTTAACTTTTTATTTACTTGTCGATAATCAACTACTAGTCTCCATCTTTTATCATTTTTTCCCGGTAGAGATTTTTTGGGTACCAGCAGAATTGGGCTATTATATTCTGACATAGACGGCTCTATTATGTCATCTTTAATTAATTTATCTACGTGTTTACAAATTTCGCTTTTATGAGCTTGTGGGATTCGGTAATTTTTTACATAAACTGGATTATCATCTTTCATACGTAGTTTTTGCTTGTAAAAATTATTAGTGGTAATGGGTTCTGATTCTAGTGAAAATATATCTATATATTCTGCACAAAGTGCATTAAGCTGTTGGGAAACGAATTTTGGAAAATTTTTATTTAATCTTTCTAATTTTTCTTTAGCATTATTTGCTGGTTCAGTTTTATTATTTATTATTGTGTAATCATCTAAGTTTTCTGTGTTAATTTTGAAATTTTGAATGGTTGCATTTTTGTCTGTTGTATTTATGACTCTAATAAAGGTTTGATTTGAATTTACTAAGGTATTTGCAATAAAAACACCTTCAGACAATTTTTGATGAGGTATCAATAATTCAGAATTGCCATTTTCAATATGGACTTGTCGGATTACTTCCGATCTTGCTGGGATTGTTATGCAATTAACAGTTGGTCTATTTGTCATTTGTATTATTATGTTTTCCGGGTAATCATATGGACGCAGTATCAGGCTGTCTCCATTTTTGCTATAATCTAAAATGCAATTATATTTTTTAATAAAATCAAGTCCCAAGATTCCATCGCAAGGAATTGGGAAATCATCTTCGACTATATGAAATTTATGATTAATAAGTAAGTAATCATCCTTTAAATCCGCCTTGACTGTTCCAATAGTACTAGTTAAACCTTGACCAATGCCCTTTAAATCGGTTTTTTGTGAATAATTAATAGTGACATTACTGTCAATTTGACCCTTTTTTATAATTGATATATCCGCTCCTGTATCGATCAGGAGGGTTGAAATTGAATTATTTAGAGTTGTTTTGGAGGATATGTAGCTGTTAAGGTGTAAATTGAAAACATATAGTTTTTTATTTATTGAGATGGAGTTTGCTGGTTTTCCTGTTGGTTAACATTTCTTATAGTCCTGGTACGATTAGAGCCTCGTGCTCCAAAATTTCGTCCTGACCTTTGGTTATTTGATCGATTATTATTATTATTATTGTTATAACTATTATTGTTATTAAAGTTATTAAAGCGTGATGGGTATGTACGCCTTTGGTTACCTCTATAATTGCCAGATTGATAACCTCTGCGGAAATTACCGCGAAAATAATTTTGTTGGCGTATGTGCAATAATGAATTAGGGTTACCTGTAATTTCTGTGCAACTATTTGTGAATTTCGATACAGCCTCGTTCATTGAGGTGAACGTTCCAGCTTGCATAATTGTTTTCACCTTATCATTGGAGCAATTCTTACACATGGCTTTCACAGCTGTTTGTGTAGCATACTTAGTTGCGAGGTCTGTTGTTAAGCCATCAGATATGTATGCTCCCTCTAGTGATTTCGTTAATTTTTCAATTTCTGCTGTGTACTGATTAGCAGTCTTACTGCGCTGTTGGATGTTCAGGAGTTTTGCTGTTAAAACTTCTACTGACTCACCCTTTATTGCGTTTTTTAATTTTTGTTTAATTTCTTGTATTGTCGTCTCATTGCTTATGAAATTTCTGGCTGTGCCTTTTAGCTTTGTTTTTATCATAGACACTGCAATAGCCTCATGATTTTCTTTAATTTGTTCGAGGATATCAAGTGCATCTAGAAAACTTGGTAGGTTTTCGGGTTTGCCATCGAACTCGGGCAAAATCGAAGACGCAGTCTTGATGAATGCTACTGTTGTTTGCGTCATACTTGTTTCGGTTTGTGTATCTTGTTCTGCAATTTCGACAAAATTTGTTTGTGTAGATATTTCTTCTTGCACAACAATCTCTTTTTGTTCTTCCTCGGTATCCGACGTACCTTCGAACAACCAAATGTCGAAATCGATCTCGATATGTTGTTTGTAAGAGGTTGGTATTTCAAATTCAACGTTATACCTGGATAACGAGGATACTAGTTTGTCTCTAACGCTTGAAAATACCTGGTAGGACTCCAATTGGTGAGCTTTTGTTAGGGTATTATTAACTCTACGTATGAGTTTTCCTATATTGTTTAGCGATGACAGTAGAACATTTAAATGTTTCTTTACTGTTTCAGTTTTAATTTTTATGTTCTTACATATGCACTTATAAGATTTTTCCGCGTTTATTTTATTTTCAGTGAGTTCCTTCGAAATTTCTTCCCACTTCTCCATTGAGAGGATGAATCAATAAAAAAAAAATGTTTATTTAAACCTTATCCAGACCGTCAGCGCGGCTCTGGTATCTCTTTTTAAGAATTTTATTGTGGGTTGAGTAAAATTTCAAGAATAAACTCACTGCGTTGATAACAACGATAACTATAAGGTAAACTTTTATTGTATCCAAAGCTTCAGTGTGGTCTATTATCTGAACCGTGTTTACCACGTTAGCATTTGGATCACTGACCTTCGATTCTTTACCTCCCATTTTTAAAACAAATCAGTAAAAATTTTTCTTTTCAAAATTTATCTATTTTTTTTTTTTTTTTTTTTTTTTTTTTTTAACAGCCAGGTTCAAAGCCTGCCTTTCGCATTGCTCTTGTTATTTCTTCTGTCTAAGTGGTTGGGGTGAGTACATCATGCATTGTAGGCTCTCGGGTCATGCCAATATCTTTACAGAGTTTCTTTAATTAAAAAAAAATCTCATTCAGAAAATTATAGTTTTCTTAATTCGTAAATTTTTTCCATTAATTTAAGTCTATCATTATTTGTTGTGGCAAAATTTAGTGCCCTATATGTCAAAGCTATTTCTTTCTTCTTCCTGTATCGCTTTCCTCCTCGAGTTTGCTTTTTAGTTTTGAAAATGGGTGGAATCTTTGGTTCTTCCACCCGTCTTTGTAATTTGTTTCGCCGCCGATATTCCTCGATAGTTATCGGTTGCGGCCCTATTTGTACAACTTCGGAGGTTTGAGGAACCTCCTCAGTTACTCTTGGAGGATCTTGATTTTTCTTCTCTGCCTCTAATGTGAACCTCTCCCATCTATCAAAAATGGAGTCAAACTCCTCCTGGGAGATTTCTTGCATGAGAACAAGGAGGTAGTGAAGAAGAAGAAAAGAAAAAAAAAATTATATAATTTAAGGAAAGCCAAAAAAAAAAAATCTATTATGAAACTTAAAATCTTCCTTTAAAAAAAAAAAATTTTTTATTTTTTTTTATTAATTTGGTAAAAAAAAATTACTTATTAGTTACCCTAAGCAGGAATCTGCTACTTGGCCGGCGGTAAACGCCGAAGAGTTCTAAATATTAAAACTTATTCTATTTTTTTTTTTTTTACCATTACATAACTTATTGATAGCAGCTTATAATTGATTGAACCAATTGCATCCGTTCCTTTGGTTTGAATTAATTTTCCTCTGTTAACTGCAGATTTTAAATAGTTTTTGCGATCATTCTTTATGTTGTACTGATATATTTCCTGATAGTCAAAATTGATGATTTTTCGAGCATATTTACTAATGTATTCCTTCGTATTGTCCAAATTATGATCCACCGCATTATATTGAAACGTCAATTACACTTTGTTTTTTTTTTTTTGTTTTTTGTAGCACAGTGTTATTTGTTGCGTTGGTGTTTTTTAGAAGTAGCCAGGATCAAGCTAGTCTGCTGAAAATAAAGCAGACTGGCAGGATCGAGATAACGAAGGTTTTAGTACTAAATAAAACGAGTTTTGTTTTTAGATGCAACTTCGCATGTCGCATAACAAAATCTGTCCTGTTCTTTATTGAAATCATCTTATTTATACTCTAACATCTTATGTACTACTTATTTACTACAATACATATTTACTTAAAATTCTTACTAGCTGAATCTCTCGCTTGCACATATGAGCATGCATTCATATGTGCCTAGCTCAAAGCATAGCTCAGTGAAGTCACCAACACACACACAACCATTTCTAATGTGGAGCTACAAGCAATGCATCCACAGACATATCTACATGTACCAAGCGTGAAGGTGCTAGCAGCGCAGTCGTACATATTTACATACATAGAGCTAGCGCATGCACCAGATATAGCTTGTGCCGCTTGTGTGTTTAGCGTGTGAAAATAACAAAGTAAGGAATTTGTTTATGCTGCAAAAATGCATAACACAGGCGTGTGGCTTTGTTGTTGTTAGTGACTTATTCTGATATACTACACGACCTTTAGTGGGTTAATCGCTTTCTTTCATTTGCAGTGTCGGTTATTACGGACTTGCGATTTGGACGTCTGATTGGTTGTCAGTTTTTGATATTGGAAAAACAACAGAGAGGGGCGAGGGGGAGTGAGTGAAGAACGGCTTCTATTCGGGTTAATAATGTAGTAATTTGTTAGAAGTAAACTTTGACAATTTCAACGACTTTGATATTCATATATATATTTATATTTTTAGTAGGGACATAGGCTTTTTATCTAGGCTAAAGTCGCGATATCTGGCAATCGTGGCGTTCTATTTCTTCGGTAGTGCCCTGCGGGTATCATTAATAAGTTGAGAAACACACGATTAATTTATATCCGCTTGTCAATTATTTTTTCCGGTTAAAATATCGTGTTCGAATGGTTTTACTCTGAGCGACTGCTTCATAAAAGTTACAGTGCGGGTCGTGTTAGAAGCGGGCATTGTTTTTACGTTAAACGTGCTTGTGTCATCATTGACGACAGCCATCTTGCGGGGCCGACAAGGTTTGCGATTTATAAGTTTTCTTTTCTTATATTCTTTTTTGGGGACCCTGATGTGGTTAGGGCTTGGATCTCCTGTAGTGGCGATCCATATGGGGGAAAGCTTTTTTAACTCCCAAAATTTTCGTCTTTGTGAATTAGGGTATTCATTTGAAATAAGAGTATCTTCAACTTGAGTTGTGAATGCTATTATCTCTTCTGATATGTGACCGCTTAGAATCCATCCAAACACCATGGGCTAGCAGGGTATTTGAAACTTTTTCAATGCCTTCTAGCATTATTTGGGGTATTAGGCTGCTGCCTAATAATCAACTTGCGCGGGGGTGTGGTAGTTGGGATCCGCTAATTTGAGTTGGGCAAATTTTTGGCGACAGAACTATAGCTCTATTCTTACATCCGCATTGGGGGAAATCAAGGTTTATTGAGCAGATTTTATTAGAGTTTTATATTACTCTTCCACCCATTCCGCTCTAACCCAGCGGCGCACTGCTAACCCCGGACGGACCCCATGTCCACAATATGCATTGCGTAATTCATACAAATAAAAGATTAAAACACCGCTGACCCAATTTAAAATTGTAATGCTTATCGTAGGCAGTCTACTTACAATGCACATTACAATTTACAAACGAAGACGTATTGTAATGAACGCCCGAAGAGTATTCGGTCACATCATACTTTCCGATAACAAGCAAAACCAGTATGTAAAGGACGCTAACCACAAAGCAATGGCAAAGTAATCTGGGTTGTAATCCATTCATTCCGATATACCGCCTTCGAAGTTTTGAAGGAGTATTCGATTACGTAATGTGCATTTGTGCCGCTGGGAAGCTTAATTAATTCTCTTCCATGTTAAATCGAAACAATCGCAGTTGGCAGTCAAATTTTGCTTTCATTTTCAGAATGAAGAGCTTGTATATTAGCTGTTTTTGAACAGCATGGTAGTTCGGTTTCGAGTTCGGGATTTGCGGGGTTTTCGGATTTAGCTGTTGCAACTAGCCCTCGGGCTCTTTGAAGGTAGAGCTATTTTTGGGGGCAAAGTTATTAATATGGAGCATCGAGTGATGCCTCTTTTGGCAATATACACAATTGAATTTACTTTCAGTCTTTTAACATGTGAGAGCGTGAGAGCCAATTTGTACAGAGCCTATTATTTCTAACGACATTATAGCATTCGGTTGTCGTAAGTTTTTTACTTTTCTCGAAAGTTCTTAATTTGTGACCTCCTTTACACAATTCGCATGACGCAATTTATTTTCAATTGTGTATGATTGCGATCTATTGAATCTTCTATTGTGTGATGTGGGATTTCTGGCTTGTGGTATATTTAAGCTTCTATGTATATCATTTTGTGTCTTTTTGGGTTTCGATGCTACTTCGTACTTGGTAGTGCGAAAATCTTTTATTTGTTGTCATGCTGGGATGAGAGCGATTGCTCCCATAACAGTAATGATTTTACCCGTAAATGGTGCGGAACATATATACATTTAACAGAATTGGGTCCCAACTATCAGTGGGGATATTTTGTGTCGATAGAAGCGAAAGACAGTGTGCAAAGTTCTGTCTAATCCTAGAAACACAAAATAAAAAAATCGTGACTTTGGCAACGTTCCGAATAAATAAAACTATTTGCCGTCAGTTTCCAGCGCATTTAAAAAAAATTGTCTAACTTTCGTAAATTTCTAAAACCGCTATCTAAATCTAAATGATTTATTCAAATATTTAGTATTGAATTCAATTCCATTGAAACATTTAATTTTTCGAATACAGAATAGTAATGGCTTTATTCATAAAAAATAAAGTAGGTTTAAAGAGCTTTACAGAGTGACGTTTTCATACATTCATAAACCTTTTTTTAAAGTTACTTTTTATGAATAAGGCCATAAAGCGACAAAGAATGAGCAATCCTTCATATCCAAAGGAAAAATTAAAAACTAAAAAAAATATTAAATGTAAAAAATTATAAAAAGTAGCAACTTGGTACCAACATTAGACACAATAAGCAACTGTATTCGTCTCATTCTCTTCGCTGCACACATGTGTTTTTTTTTAAGAAGTATCACTTCTATCACGAGTACGGTGCTGCACTCGCTTTTTTACTCATGAATTTTTGCTCAGTAGCAATTTATACATAATTAGGAGCGGCACATAAAGTGAACTAAAGGCATTCATGCATATGTATATCCCTTCGTCTGATACATGAGCCCAGCCAGGCCTTTTCCATTTTCAAACTACAAAAAAAGGTACTTTAAATATAGCTAGAGGCTTGAAATTTCAGGTAGCTTACTAAAGTTTAGTGAACTACCAATCTGTAAAAAATCATGTCGGTATCATATATATAAAGCTAGGTATATAGACATGTTGATTAATACATCACATTCGTAACACATAGGTCTGGCTGGACCCACATATGAATATATGTGTATGTAATTTTTACCTAAAATGAAGGAATGCAACCGTTTCTCGAATTTTCTTTTAAATTTTTGAATTATCATGGCAAGAGATGATTTTTACCTAAAATGAAGGAATGCAACGGAATGCAATGGAATATTACCCCATTAAAATTTTACTCGCCTCCAAAGCTCTTCCATGTTACTGGAGCTCGCTTGTGCTATGCTAATCCTCTCTTGACCACAGCGCTCAATTTTTCGTTGGCGATGAGGTCTGGGATTTGTGCTGCCCACTGCATTACGTGAAAATTTTGCTCAAGTAGCCGGCGGTGTCGGATATTTTTAGAATCCTTTGGATCTCCGTCCTGCTGGCAAACAACTTCTTCCGCAGGGTTTGCGCTTTTGTCTACAAAGTCCGGCAAATTTGTTTGGAGGATATGTTCATTATACCTTTTATATTAACCCATGGCACCAAATGCCAGCAAGTAAAACATCCCAAGCTATTAAGCTGCCACTGGAATTAATTAAAGTCACGAGACTTGGAGCTTTTGGACTGAAAAGGGGTAATATGTTCCGATGGAACGAAAATTAATTGTTTCAAAAGTGATAAAAAGGCATATTTTTGGCGAAAGACCTTATCAATATCTTCAAAAACACCATGCCAAGAAAAACATCTAACATGGTGGCCAGCACAAATCCCAGAGCTCAAAGCTATCTAAAAATTTAGCGCTCTGGTCAAGAGAGGATTAGCATAGCACAAGCGAGCTCCAGTAACATGGAAGAGCTTTGGAGGCGAGTAAAATTATAATGGGGTAATATTCCAAGCAAAATCATAGAAAACTCGCTATTAAAAGCAAAGGAGTCTCCACAATCCTCTTGATATATACCTCCTAAAATCTCAAAACAGAAAAGTTCAAAACTGAGTGAAGAGAGTTGCCTTGCGTTTTTGCTGTGAATCACTTGTTAATTTTTCTGTATACTAGGCTTTATACCTAAGATAATAAGGACAAATTTCTGAAAATTTCAAAGCAATCCGCTTATTATTAAAAAAGTTATGTTACTGTAAGTAATAAAATGTCGAACATGCACTCAGTTTTGATCGCCAGCGTATTTAAATAATAAAATTAAAAAATAGAAAGCTCTTAAATTAAGTAAATATTTGTATAACATACAATAAATAAGTTTAACTGAACAAATGTTGCACATAATAGTTGCGTTCCAGATGCTTCACTATTTGCAGGTTTTTACAGGAAGTCGTTCCAGGGGACCACCTCCCATAAGGTTTATTAATGGGGAAAACAGCTGTTCCTGCAAATCGTGAATTTCGTGAATATCGTGAAGCATCTGGAACGCAACTAATTTCTATATAAATGTATACAATTTGCATGTGGGTCCAGCCAGACTCATGCGTACCGAATGTGCCAAATAAACATGTGTCTGACGGAGAGATATAGCATTTTCAGTTTAAATGAAACCATTTTCAAATTAAGCGAAACCTTTTTCAAATTAAATGAAACCTTTTTCATGTTAAGCGAAACCTTTTTCAAATTAAATGAAACCTGAAATGAAAAAAGTTTCATTTAATTTGAATAAAGTTTCATTGAATCTGAAAAAGGTCTCATTTAATTTGAATAAAGTTTCATTGAATCCGAAAAAGGCTTCATTGNGTTCCGATGGAACGAAAATTAATTGTTTCAAAAGTGATAAAAAGGCATATTTTTGGCGAAAGACCTTATCAATATCTTCAAAAACACCATGCCAAGAAAAACATCTAACATGGTGGCCAGCACAAATCCCAGAGCTCAAAGCTATCTAAAAATTTAGCGCTCTGGTCAAGAGAGGATTAGCATAGCACAAGCGAGCTCCAGTAACATGGAAGAGCTTTGGAGGCGAGTAAAATTATAATGGGGTAATATTCCAAGCAAAATCATAGAAAACTCGCTATTAAAAGCAAAGGAGTCTCCACAATCCTCTTGATATATACCTCCTAAAATCTCAAAACAGAAAAGTTCAAAACTGAGTGAAGAGAGTTGCCTTGCGTTTTTGCTGTGAATCACTTGTTAATTTTTCTGTATACTAGGCTTTATACCTAAGATAATAAGGACAAATTTCTGAAAATTTCAAAGCAATCCGCTTATTATTAAAAAAGTTATGTTACTGTAAGTAATAAAATGTCGAACATGCACTCAGTTTTGATCGCCAGCGTATTTAAATAATAAAATTAAAAAATAGAAAGCTCTTAAATTAAGTAAATATTTGTATAACATACAATAAATAAGTTTAACTGAACAAATGTTGCACATAATAGTTGCGTTCCAGATGCTTCACTATTTGCAGGTTTTTACAGGAAGTCGTTCCAGGGGACCACCTCCCATAAGGTTTATTAATGGGGAAAACAGCTGTTCCTGCAAATCGTGAATTTCGTGAATATCGTGAAGCATCTGGAACGCAACTAATTTCTATATAAATGTATACAATTTGCATGTGGGTCCAGCCAGACTCATGCGTACCGAATGTGCCAAATAAACATGTGTCTGACGGAGAGATATAGCATTTTCAGTTTAAATGAAACCATTTTCAAATTAAGCGAAACCTTTTTCAAATTAAATGAAACCTTTTTCATGTTAAGCGAAACCTTTTTCAAATTAAATGAAACCTGAAATGAAAAAAGTTTCATTTAATTTGAATAAAGTTTCATTGAATCTGAAAAAGGTCTCATTTAATTTGAATAAAGTTTCATTGAATCCGAAAAAGGCTTCATTTAATTTGAAAAAGGTTTCGCATCATCTGAAAAAGGTTTCAATTAATTTGAAAAAGGTTTCGCTTAACCTGAAAAAGGTTTCATTTAATTTGAAAAAAGTTTCATTTAAACTGAAAATGCTATATACAAATGTAGGTAAGAATGTATGCGTCTTCCCAGTTAGGTTAAAGGCGGGTATAGTTGCATACTGTGTACATACTTACAATTAAAAAAAGACAGCGTTAGATAGCTTGTTTTAAGGCCCTTCTACTTATATCCACATCAATGGTATGGAATGAGTAGTGTGGCCTCAGCGATAGTTTAAAAAATTTCCTTTTTTCGAATTTCAGGCAGCAGCCACACCCACAAAGGCATATGAATGGAAATATCCTGGAACAAAACCTTTTTAGTTTTTTGTTCTTTAATTCCTGAAAGTTAAGTGAAGGTACGTACAGATGCTACGCACATCGCAAAGCATCTCCTAGTGGAGACACGAACCAAAACCATTTTAGCTCTATATCTTTCCAACTAGTATCCGGAACTCAATATATAAGGTATCGTTGGAAAGGTATTGACCTATAGAATAACATTAAATATGTCGGATGTACCCACTTACCCACGTAAAACGGAAAAAGCAAAAAAACGCCTAATTTTTAAGAATCCGGTTAAGAATCGATTATGAAGCTCGAATACATTTTCTGAACTCGTACTGCAAGACCTTTCCAACGATACCTCAAACATGTCGATTGGACCTCTGGATAAAAACTTCCAAATCTCGTGTATATATAAGCGAGTCATTTCAGCGTGCTACTGTGGCTGCTTTCGTCACTCGGGCGCACTGCCGTGCGCTGTGATATGTATGTATCAGGGTTGTTGCGAATATTCGCATTCGCAACCGCGGAGCTTCCGCATTATTTTTAACATTCGCATTCGCTTTCGCATTCGCAAAAATCAATGCGGATCTTTTGAGAATGTGAATATTGAAGGGACCGGAAAGTACAGTTATTTTTTACGAGTTAAACTTGGCCAAATATTTGTTATTCCGAAATAAAAGTCTTTTCCGGATAATAAACAAACCGCTTATCCAAATTAAACAAGTTTGGTATCAAATGAGAGAGGACTTAAAAAGCTTTAAAACTGAAATATCTACATGAAGAAAGCTACATATTGAAAAATATTTCAATAAAAAAAATATTTCAAATAAAAATTAGAGGTATACGCCGCCAAGCCACGCCGCCGCCGCCGCGGTTTTTTGTCATTCCCCACGCGCCGCCGCCGAGTTACGAAAATATCGGCGCGCCGACGGCGGCGTTCGGCGCCTAAGGAATTTTGTACAAAATTTTCGTGATGTATGTACATTGAATATATCGTTTGAACGAACTAAATACTACTTGTATAAAATACAACTTTACGAAATGAAAATTACATTTTTAAATCAGTTTTTTTTTGCATAATTTGGGCCACTGAACAAGAATATGATCTCCTTTATTTTTCCAAAAATAGCGTAACTCAGAAAAGACATAGGTAACATATTTTTCGACGAAAGCATTTATTACAGTTACATTAGGGTCTAATACTGGTAATCTAACGATTTTTTCCGCAGTAGACATTTCTTTTCAATACTACAACAATACTACTTTTTTATACACCTACTACACCAACAAGAAAGTTATAACATATCAAAAACTTTAACGCCAATATCTCACAAAGCAGTTATAATAGAAGCGGCCTCTTTGCATCTAACTCCTCAATTATTGGAGATAAAACAAAGACAAGTTGATTTTTCTATGTATTTTTTTAATATTTTAAACAAACACATTTTTCGCTAATATTTACATTCGTAAGTTATTTCATTCTGGGGTCCCACATACGCATACAAGTACTAGGTGGCTGTGCGAAAATTACGTTAGCATTCCTTAGTGGTGGTCAAACCCCAGGAAGGTTTTGCTCCCTCGGATCGCAATGTTTTCTACACAGGGTTAAAGTTCCCTCTTTATGGTAAACATAAGTATTAAATATTTTTCATTACATTCGGTTCTCTTTAGAAAAATTTGGCGCTTCATATTTTAGTGGAAATTTTAACCATCTATAAGCCATTTTTTTCAACAGTGGGTCAAAAAGACCCGTTCTGGTTCGAGTTGATGGGTTAAACTTTTGGAAAAAAAGTAGACCAACCTTGTTTTCAATATGTAATCCGCAAAAAATCGTAAGAACTCCGTAATTTAACATAATGGTTGATAAGATTATTGCAAAAATTTATTGAGAGCGACATAAATTACCCCAATAACTGAACTTTTAAAGTTTTTTTATTTCTTTAAATTTAACTAGTACATAGGGATCTGTACAGAACATAGAGATCCGTGTGTGTATGTATGTATATACCTCAGACCTTCTTCTGTTCGCCCATCAATCAGCGTCAGACACTCAACATGTTAATTCCAGTAGGAAGTAACCATATTTAAATTTAAATCTAATTCAATAATGAAATAAATAGAATTATAATAATAGAATAATTGGCATGGCGAATGCCTAACGCTAACGAGTTGAAATTATACGATTAGTAGTCATGGCTCTTTGAAATCTACCTTATGAGCAGTAGCGCCGGCGTTTCCAGGCGCGCTGGCGTCGCCGCCGCCACCGAATATTTTTGAAGTTGACCACGCCGCCGCCGCAAAGCCTGTCGGCGTAAACTCCTAATGTATATGAATTTATTTTGTATTAAATTGTAAAAAAAATATAAATAGTATAATAATAGTAAATATAGTACAAAAGCCATCTCAATCCTCTTTCATATAATACAAAATTTGTTTAATTTGGATAAGCAGTTTGTTTATTATCCGCAATAAAAAGTATTAGGCAAGTTTAAAGGCTCAGTTATGCATACTTTGCATTGTATGAGAGTTGTCACATAAGGAATATGTTAAATGAGCTTTGCGTGGGAGCGGTTACCTAACTCACAGCATTACATATGTAAAAGTCTGTTGATTTTTGATTTTTACGTAAAATGTCATGCAGTGCAGTGCAGTGTAGTGCCAAGTATGCATAACTGAGCCTTAACTCGTAAAAAATAACTGTTATTTTCGGTCCCTGGAATATTGTGCAAGTGCACTTATAAAACGTATATCTAACCAGTCACAGAATAAAGCATTAAAAACGAATTACAAAAACTAAAATCGAAAAACGTTGATGATGTTACAGGTAGGGTTCGAAATTTCAGACTTTGGTATCGATACTGGGTACTCATTCTGGCATCGAGCTCATGGTATCGATACTCTAAAAGTATCAGGGAAAAAGTATCGATACTACTCAGTATCGGACTCATTAAAATACGTTTTTTGGGATACTAAAATTATTTTATTCTTCAATCGTATATCTAGTTATTTCCTGAAATTAAAACAATAGAAATTTAAAATATTTGATTTTTATTTCATTGCTGAACTTACTTTCACGTTAGAAGTAATTTTAACGTTAAATGTACTTTCACGAATTTCAAGTTTTATTAAGAAATTTTTGCAAAGTTTTAGTATGCATTTAAGTAGCCTATTCAATTTTAGTATAATAATGTGCAAGTTTGAATTAAAAGTCAACGGTAGTAGGCTACACGTAAATTTGAATAGGTTACAAAACTGCATTCCCAAAAAGTTTCTAAAAAATCTGCATTTTCGTGAACTTTGCTTAAAGTAATAAAAAAGGTTTATAAACTGAATATGTATGAAAATGTCATTTTATTAAGCTCTTTAAACCTACTTTATTTTTTATGAATAAGGCCACTAAACTTTCACTTATTTGGTTTATGTTATACAACAGAATACACAATAGAATACGCGATAGAACAAAATTGAATGATAGTAATCCATATAAGCAAAGAAAGCTATGGAAGAAAAAATTTAAAAAGTGTGCGTTTTAAAAAGTATTCGATACTACGAGTACTTTGCAAAGTATCGAGTAAAATCACGAAATAAGGTATCGAGTATTAAAGTACTCATTTTTATACCCTCAGTATCGATACTTACTCAATATCGATAGTATCGTTCGAACCCTAGTTACAGGTTGTCCAAATTCCGAAACAATCAAAAGAATGAGAATGAAGAATTCTCTCGAAAACAACGGTGTTTAAACAACCATGTTGCCATGATGTTAGATTGTGAATAGGAAAGTCAGGAGGATACATCCGACATTTGCAGCCCCAATGAATTTCTCAAAACAGGATTATTGCAATAAAAATAAATAAACATAACTGAAAGTCTCCTCAACTGGAGCAGCGTCAATCGAAAAGAATTAACAATTTTGTCAAGTTTCAACTTTTTCAAGTTTGTCGCCTCGAGCGAGTAGTTACATAATGGCGCAGGTTTGATTTACGACCCTTTAAAAACTTTTTATCAAATACAATGTTCCATTTTTTAAATTGAAGCACTAAAAAACATTATTAAAAATTACTAACAATTAAATTTTTTATTTACTTAAATCACCTAATTTGCTCACCTAAATTAGCATCCGCGGATGTCTAAAATTCCACATTCGCAACATCCCTAGTATGTATTTAGGTACATATGCATATAAATATGTGAATATTATATTAGGGCAGAATTTATGTAAATCAACAAATAAAATTTATTTATATACATAAGCATAGATTATTTAATACAATATTTTTTAAAGTAATATACATGAATATAAACATCCATAACATGTGGCCCGTCCACATATAACTTTGGCGTTGCGTTGGCGTTGAATTTTAATTCCAGTCAAAATTTGGCAACGCTTACCAAACAAAGCAGAAAGATCGCGTAGGTCGGTCGTCAGCTGTTGCAAATAAATAAAATTATGTGAAATATTTTTTCCTTTTAATCAAATGTGGACAAGAAATATAATTTTTCATGAAATTATTTATATGAAATATTAATTCATCTGTCGTTAGTATAATAATTTAGTGACCAAAGCTTTCTCTGCCAAGCTTCATTGAAGAAAGCATACTTTTAACATGCGTATGAATGTATGTACCTAGATAAAACTGGTCAAAATAAAATGAAAATCTTACTAATATTATAAATGTGAAATTTTGTATGTTTGGCTGTTTGGAAAACCATCACGCGGAAACGACTGAACGGATTTGCATGAAATTATGTACACAGATAGCTTAAGGGCCAGATTGGACAATAAGCTGCTTTTTTTAAGAGTTGCCACCTGTTAAAAAAGTTTAATTTATTTAATACGCGGGAACGACTGAACGGATTTGCATCAAAATTAGCACACATATCTTCTTCTTCTTCTTTTTTGGCGCTGTAACCGCCTAAGCGATTTTGGCCGAGTTCAGCAAAGCACGCCAGTCGTTTCTCCTCTGTGCCAACTGACGCCAATTGGAAACGCCAAGTGAAGCCAAGTCCTTCTCCACCTGATCTTTCCATCGCAGTGGGGGCCTCCCTCTTCCTCTGCTACCACCAGCGGGTTCCGAGTTGAATACTTTCAGAGCTGGAGCGTCGGTGTCCATTCGAACGACATGACCAAGCCAGCGGAGCCGCTGTATTTTAATTCGCTGCACTATGTCCATATCGTTGTAAAGCTCATACAGCTCATCGTTCCATCGTCTGCGGTACTCGTCGTCGCCAACGCGTAAAGGCCCGTAAATCTTCCGCAAAATCTTTCTCTCAAACACTCCAAGAGCCGCCTCATCGGATGTTGTCATTGTCCATGCTTCTGCGCCATATACCAGCACGGGCATGATGAGTGACTTATAGAGCGTGGTTTTCGTACGTCGAGAGAGGACTTTACTCCTGAATTGCCTACTCAGTCCAAAGTAGCACTTGTTGGCAAGAGTGATTCTACGTTGGATTTCAATGCTGACATTATTATCGGTGTTAATGCTGGTTCCCAAGTAAACGAAATTCTCTACTTTCTCGAAATTGTAACTGTCAACAGTGACGTGGGTGCCAAGGCGCGAATGTGCTGACTGTTTGTTTGATGACAGGAGATACTTCGTCTTGTCCTCGTTTACCACCAGACCCATGCGCTTTGCTTCCCTATCCAACTTGGAAAAGGCAGAACAGACTTCGCGGTTTTTGTTACCGATGATGTCGATGTCATCGGCATAAGCCAGCAATTGCACGCTCTTGTAGTAAATTGTTCCTGAGCGGTTCAGTTCTGCAGCTCTTATTATCTTCTCCAACATCAGATTAAAGAAGTCACATGAAAGGGAGTCGCCCTGTCTGAAACCCCGTTTTGTGGCGAACGGCTCGGAGAGGTCTTTTCCAATTCTGACGGAGCTGGTGGTATTGCTCAACGTCATTTTACACAGCCGTATGAGTTTTGAGGGGATGCCAAATTCAGACATAGCGGCGTATAGGCAACTCCTTTTAGTGCTGTCAAAAGCGGCTTTAAAGTCGACAAATAGGTGGTGAGTGTCGATCCTTTTCTCGCGGGTCTTTTCCAAGATTTGGCGTATTGTGAATACCTGGTCTATGGTGGATTTGCCAGGTCTAAAGCCACACTGATAAGGCCCAATCAGTTCATTGACGGTGGGCTTCAGTCTTTCACACAATACGCTCGATAAGACCTTGTAACCTATGCTTAGAAGGCTGATCCCGCGGTAGTTGGCGCGAATGGCGGGGTCACCTTTCTTGTGGATTGGGCAGAGCACACTTAAATTCCAGTCGTCGGGCATGCGTTCATCTGACCATATTCTGCACAAGAGTTGATGCATGCACCTTATCAACTCCTCGCCGCCGTACTTGAATAGCTCAGCTGGCAGGCTGTCAGCTCCAGCGGCTTTGTTGTTTTTCAGCCGCGTTATTGCTATACGTACCTCGTCATAGTCAGGCGGCGGAACGTCGGCTCCGTCATCATCGACTGCGGGCTCGGGTTCTTCTTCTCCACAACTTTCCGTGCTGCTACCATTTAGTAGGGCGGAAAAGTGTTCCCTCCATAATTTAAGTACGCTCTGGACATCAGTTACTAGGTCGCCATTATTGTTCTTACAGGAGTGCGCCCCGGTCTTTAAACCTTCCGTAAGTCGCCTAACTCTCTGGTAAAATTTTCGGGCATTCCTCCTGTCGGCCAGCATTTCAAGCTCTTCGCACTCACGTATTTCTGCCTCTCTCTTCTTGTTGCGGCAAATACGTCTCGCTTCCCTCTTCAGATCCCTATAGCGGTCCCACATAGCGCGCGTTGCGCCCGATCGCAGCGTGGCCCTGTAGGCGGCATCTTTTTTCTCTGCAGCTTCCTGACACTCCTCATCGTACCAGTTGTTCTTTCGGGCTCGCTGAAATCCGACTACTTCTTCGGCGGCGGTACTTAATGAGCGGGAAATGTGGTTCCACTGCTCGCATATGTCGGTTTGTTGAAGAGTGCTCTCTGAGAGCAGGTGTGAGAGTCGAGTAGCGAAAGCGCTGGCTGTCTGTTGTGATTGCAGCTTTTCGACGTTAAGCTTTCCTTGCATATTTGGGCGCACATTTTTTGCTGCACAGAGGCGGGTGCGTATCTTGGCTGCAACAAGATAGTGGTCCGAGTCGATGTTTGGGCCTCGGAGTGTGCGTACGTCTAAAACACTGGAAGCGTGCCTTCCGTCTATCACAACATGATCGATTTGGTTTCTCGTTTTTCGATCCGGAGACAGCCAGGTAGCTTGATGGATCTTTTTATGCTTGAACCTAGTACTGCATACTACCATGTTTCGGGCCCCGGCGAAGTCGATCAGCCTCAATCCGTTGTCGGACGTTTCGTCGTGGAGGCTGAATTTTCCGACGGTGGTTCCAAAGATCCCTTCTTTGCCCACCCTGGCATTGAAGTCGCCAAGCACGATTTTGATATCATGACGGGGGCAGCGCTCGTACGTGCGCTCCAAGCGCTCATAGAAGAGATCCTTGGATGCCTCATCCTTCTCTTCCGTCGGGGCATGGGCGCAGATGAGCGAGATGTTGAAGAATCTCGCTTTGATGCGGATTGTGGCTAGACGCTCGTCCACCGGGGTGAACGACAGTACTCGGCGACGGAGTCTCTCTCCCACCACAAATCCAACTCCGAATTTGCGCTCCTTTACATGGCAGCTGTAGTAGACGTCGCAAGGCCCCAGACATTGTTTGCCTTGCCCCGTCCAACGCATTTCTTGGATGGCGGTGATGTCAGCTTTTGTCCTTACGAGGACATCAACCAGCCGGGCAGAGGCACCTTCCCCATTAAGGGTCCGGACATTCCAGGTGCATGCCCTCAAATCGTAGTCCTTTAAACGTTTGCCGTGGTCGTCATCATAAGGGGGGGTCTCATCCGAGGCTTTGCCTTGCTTCTTCACTGGAAGTGGTTTTTACGTGGCGGGTCCCAAGCCCAGCGCACAACCCATTGCTGGGACGGGGGTGGTTTCGCAACCAAATACACGTTTATATAGCGAGCCGCTTGCTCCAAGCAGACACCCGCTTGCAGCCGCACCTACTGGTGAACAGACGCTGCAGACTTCAGTGAGCCCTTAAACCGAATAAGTCAGAGTGGCCCCACCGAAGCTCCCTCTCTTTCTGCCGTGACCCAAGGCTCCACTCGGATTGGTTACCGCATCTCGCACATGGGTTGCTCACGTTGCCCAGAGTGCGCGAACGAGGACGCAAGAGTCGGGATTGAGTATAGCCATGCAACTGTAACTGCATACCCAGCGCAATGACTATACCCCATTGCACTCCCTATACCCCATTGCACACATATAGCTTATGACCTTAATTGGAAAATAGGCTACTATTCTTAAGAGTTGGCACCTGTTAAAAAAGTTTAATTATATTAATACGCGGAAACGACTGAACGGATTTGCATGAAATTTTGAACACGGATACCTTATGATCTAGGTTGGAAAATATCTACTTTTTTTTAAGAGTTGCTACCTGTTAGGAAAATTTAATTTAATAAATACGCGGAAATGACTGAACTGATTTGCAAAAAAGTTTTCACACAGATATCTTATAAGCTATATTGGAAAATAGGCTAACTTTTTTAATAGTTGCCACCTGCTAAAAAAGTTTAATTAAATTAAAACGCGGAAGCGTCTAAAGGGATCTGGATGAAATTTTGCAAACAGATACCTTATGACCTACGGTGGAGAATAGGCTACTCTTTGAAAGAGTGGCCACCTGTTAAAAAGTTTAATCAAATTAATACGCGGAAGCGACTGAACAGAGTTGCATGAAATTTTGCACACGGATAGCTTATTACCTGGGTTGGAAAAATAGGTTACTTTTTTTAAGAGTTGCCACTTGTTAGAAAAGTATAATTAAAGTAATACGCGGAAATGACTGATCTGATTTGAGTGAAAGTTTGCACACTCATAGTTTATGACCTAGATTGGAAAATAGGCTACTTTTTTAAGAATTACCACTTGTTTGAAAATGCAATTTTGCCCACAGATGGTTTATGATCTGTATTGAAAAATAGGCTACTTCCTTAACCGGTTCTCTATAAGAAAGAAATTTGGTACACTTACTACGGATTTCGAAAGGATGGTCTTAGACTGAAAGTAATTCCGATAACTCAAGGCCCCTTCCATACAAATTGGAATTTTCATATTACATACATATCTCTGGAAGTATTTGTGGGAGAGAACTGGAACTTGGTATAGAGATATGTATGTGAAATCAATGTTGGCACTAATCGATTGATTTTTTAATCAATTAGTTAATTCAAATAAATTCAATCTGATTACAGTTAATCATGATTAATTTTAATCTGACTAAACAGTTAATCATAACCGCGATTAAAAAAATTAATTTTTAATCACTAACGCTTAATTTGATCAAGTAGGTTTGATGATTAATTAGTTTGTGCTGGAATTTTCCAGTGCACACAAAGCAAGTTAATCCGGTATGCCTAAATCGGGTTTCCTCATCAATCTAAGCAATTTGGTATGCATTTTCATTGAGATCTATACCAACAAACGTTATACAAACTAGGTTTTAATATCCCTCTGCACATGTGCGCTGGGTTGTAAAAGTTCCCAGTTTTTGTATTACTAATAACAATAATTATATTTTTTTTTATATTATGTGCTTTTTATAAGCGTAAAACACAAAATAATTACTATAACTGGTGTTTGGTTTCAAATTCGGACAAACTAGACAACTTAATCAGATTTTATTTTTAACTGGACTAACGATTAATGCTTAAACTTAATTGAACGTAATCGCGGACAGCGATTAACGATTAAACAGATTTAGTGATTAATCGTACAGTTGATTACGACTAATTAATTTTAATCGTCAAGCGCGATTAACATTTTAATTGTTAATTTTTAAACGTTAATCAGATTAACATTTTGCCAACACTTTGGGAAATCATATTCATATTCACGGAGAAAAATCGACGTTTTTTGAAAAGAGGCGTAGCACCTCCCATACTGACTGAAAGTTTCATATTGCATATCTCTTCAAATGTTTGGGGTAAAGTACTCAAGCTTGGTATGGAAATACATATCGCTAGCTTAGAATGAAAAGTTGCTAAGTCCACTTTTTATGAAAACTCATATTTTGATATAAGAGGCTAGAGAAATTGAGTACGCATCGTTTCGAAAATTATAAAGGTACTTACTTTATTTTTTCCTCTTGATAAACAATAAAAGGAAAATTCGCTAAGTCCAAAAGAAGCCCCACAAATCCGATAAGGCCAAAATAATATGACATCCTTTAATAAATATCGAATCCTTCTGGTTTTTATGGAGTTTTGCTTTGCTTTAAACGCGCAAAATGTTTGATTCAAAGTCTTGCGAAATAGTTAAAGCAAATGGCTATAGGAAGACTTTTTCCTCTCCTGTAAAATTTTTATAAATGGGACTTAGCAACTTTTCTTTCTAAGCTAGCGATATGTATGTATGTATGTGAAACTTATCCCATACTCATGGAAAAAAATGAGACTTATTGGAAAAGGTGGTGTGGCAACTCCCATGCAAATTGATTTTTCTATGCTGGATATCTCTGGAGGTGTTTATTGATTCCATACTCATGGAGAAAAATTTGCATTATTCGAAAAAAGGGCATGCTACCCCCGTACAAATATACTATCTCTAGAGGGTTTCATGGTAGAGTACTAGGACTAGGTAGTGGGGTATGTAAAATTAATTCCAAACTCATGGAAAAAATTAGGCTTATAAGAAAAAGGGGCGTGGCACTTGCTGTACAAATTGACTTTTTCTTGCCACATATCCCTGGATGTGTTTGTGGAAGAATACTGGAACTTGGTATAGAGTGTGTATACAAAATGTATCAATTGCTCATGAAAAAAATATGAGTTATTAAAAAAGGAGGAATGTAGCCTCCCATACATACGAAAAATTTCTTTATACATATCTCTGGAAGGATGGAATATCTCTGGAAGTATTTTAAATTTGTTTTGGAAATTTATTCTAGAAGTTCCGTACTGACAGAAAAAATTTAATTTAATGGAAAAGGGAGAGCCGGCTTCGGCCTTATAATATAAAGCTCCCATGATGCATGCATACCTCTTGAGGCATTTAGCTACAGTAATGAGAAGTGGTATTTTATCAGTCCAGGTTACTAAATTTGAGTTGGAAATATTAAAACCCGCCGTGGTTCCTCCAAGAAGGTTACACGTTCACGCGTCGTATCCCTGGAACCATTTGAACGTAAACTTAGAGGGATTGATATCTTTCGTATGCCTAGCACGCATACGAGATTTTATAATTTCATAGTTTTAAACGGCCTAAATACCTTAACTCGATTAAAAAATAACGAGCTATAACAAAATGGGCACAGAAATCAAATATAACATCATTAAATTATAGTATATACATAAATAAATAAATACATATGTGTACATTAGACTGCATCACCAAAAAAAGTTGCAGGTTTTCCGCCGGGATAACAAGATTTATTATATTCTAAGACGACCACCAAAATATTTCGGAAAAATTATAAGATTTAAGTGAGCTGGACCGATTTGAAAATACCTCCAAAAATAAAGTTTTTTATGAATAAAAATAGTTTCTTAAAGAACTTTTTGAAAAGGTCCCCTCAGATGACAAAACCAATTAGGCTTAAAAATTCTGCAAACAAATATTTAAAATTTTTTTCAACGGAATCGTAATAATGCGATTTTTGATGCTGTTTTTTTTTTACTTTTTTTCAAAGATTGATTTAAAAAAACTTAAATAACTGGGCCAAAACTATTCTGATTTAGACTTATAGGATCTCGGTAGAAAGGTATTTTTCCTTTTTTTTTATTTATGTGCAAAAAAGGTCATTCGTGTCCCAAATTTTTTTTTCAAATACCAACACATCTTAATTCAACTTTGAATGATATTCGTTCATCCTACCTTTCTCTTTCATCCTTTGAATGAGTTTATTAGCAAAGAAATAAAAAGGGTGAGAAAATACCTTTCCAATGATATCTCACAAGTCTAAATCGGGAGAGTTTGGGCTCAGTTATTCAAGTTTTTCTTATACCAATCTTTGGAAAAAGTTAAAAACAGCATCAAAAATCTCATTATGTATTACGATTCCGTTCAAAATTTTTTTTAAATTTTTTTAAAATATTTTTACGCAAATTTTTTAAGATTAAACCGTTTTGTCGTTTGAGAGGATTTTTTCAAAAAAAAATCTTTAACAAACTATTGCTATTCAAAAAAACTCCATCTTTGGAGGTATTTTCAAATCGGTCCGGCTCACTTATCTTAATATCTTTTCGAAATATTTTGGAGGACGTCTTAAAATATAATAGATTTTATAATTCTAATGGAAAAACAGTACCGATTTTTTTTTTTGTATGCGGAGTGATGCAGTCTAATGTACATATATAAATATATGCATGTGTATATACAATCCTTTACTCGAAATTATTAGTTGTTGCAATTTTTATCTCATACAGTTTTTTCTGACCAAACAATCCGTTTTCCTATCGAATCTTCTTGCCTCATATGCAGGCCTGTGTGAAGACGACTGCGCAGTACACACGGGGTAACGTCGCGCGTTCATATACACGAAGTTGAAGGCGAAAATTAATCACTGATTCTTAATAAATCACTTAAAATTAAATACGCTGAATTTCACTCTATTTTCGCCTTCAACTTCGTGTATACGAACACGCGACACTACCCCGAGTGTACTGAAGCCCTCGATTGCTTGCCGCTCTAAGGGCTAACTATAAAGGGCTAACTATAATATGAATAAGCAAGCGTATGCAAACGTGCGAATACACATAAATCCTATTCTGAAACTACCCTGCAAAAAATGCGACTAATCCGGGATTACTCCGGGAGCAATCGCAAAGGAGCATGCGACTAATACCACTTTTGATCTCTTTATATGGAATGAACTGTTCGCTTTTGTTCGAGCATGTCCTATGAAGAGACTAATTGTTCACCTTTATACCCGAAAGGGTATAAAAAGCGACTAGTCACTTTTAAAAAATAAAAATAAAAATTTCCGCCAGCTGAGATTCGAACCGGGGTGCTCCGTTTTGTTAGGCGAATACTCTCTCTGTGTGCCAACGCCGCACATGAAATTTCATTGACTAAGAGCGTACATATCATTAAATCGTTAATAGTACCCGTTAGAGATGAGTTGGGGACTAATTTATCTCCAATTATACCCATAAGGGATGAGTCGAGACTAATTGACCTCCATTAGTACCCGTATGAGACTAGTTGCGACTAATTAATGCCCAATTGTACCCGATTGAGAGTAATCTCGGAATACTCTCTTTAGAGATTAGTCGCACAATTTTTTGCAGGGTATAATGTGCTTAACATCAAGTTTCGTAAGTTTCCCAAACGTCATTTGCTTAAGGAAAGAGCGATACTGATCGCACCTTCCGTACGGAATCAGCTGTTTGTCCTCGTACGTATGTATGTACTAGAGTCCAGCGCAATTGTATTTGCCGCATTTCATTCAATAAGTACTCCTTGCATTGTACTCTACTCCCAACACATTGTTACTTTTTTTCCGCATACATACACTACTTGGCGTTGAGAGAGTAAATACTTGACGTACTTGCTATTACTCCACCAAAGTACGTACTCTACTTTCCCTCATCGCGTACGAGAGATATTTGCTGCTGCCAAAAGGGAGTAGCAAATCTACTCTCTGTATACTTGTAGTACTGGAAGTACTTGCGTATTAAATTTCAATTCTGGTTGTTAGCCTACTAGTT
>NW_016157547.1:127343-134232 GCF_001687245.7 Rhagoletis zephyria
TGTGATCTACAACAAACTGCTTGATAGTGGCTATTGTTATATCTAATTAAATGTGGCAACACTGAACTCATGTAAGTAAAATATAGCCACCTAAAAGTCTACACTACGTTGCTTATGCATTTGACAGACTTTTCGTTCATTTTCTGACAGTCAGTTACGGCAGCTTATTCATATTATAGTTAGCCCTTAATATGAACAAGCAAGCGTATGCAAACGTCCGAATACACATAAATCCTATTCTGAAACTATAATGTGCTTAACATCAAGTTTCGTTAAGTTTCGCCAAACGTCATTTGCTTAAGGAAAGAGCGATACTGATCGCACCTTCCGTACGGAATCAGCTGTTTGTTAGGGACACAATATCGAACCGAAAGTATCGATATGGTACTCATTTAAAGTATCTCTTTAAAAATATCGGGTACCCATTAATATCGGAATAAAAAGACTCGATATTCCAAATATCGATACCAAAATCCAAAAAATGTATATGAATATAGGTTTCGCATATAGGCCGCTGGGGTGTAGTGGTTAGAAGTGCGCAACGCTTGAAAATGAAAAACAGCTTCCCATAAAATACAATCGCCGTTCAGAGTCGACATAAAACTGTAGGTACCCCCTTTGTGCCACAACATTAGGGCCCACGCGACAAATCGGAGAAGTTCGGCCAAACACTAACATATTGTGTAAGCGCCGGACTTTATTATTATTACTACACGTAGAGATTGAGGTGTTGACTTAAACATTAATTACCGTTTAAAAATGTTCGTATTTAAATCAATTTAAAAGTCTTAACCAAATGGATTTTTCCATTATACATACACTACGTACATATAATGGAAATATTCAATTCAAATACTCCCGTAGCATTTTTCACTACACGGATGGCGTTTTGCACGTCTCGGATGCTTTTTCATATGTAATTAAGAAGGTATATGTATACAAAGCATGCACAGCGGTGACAACACATACACACATACATGGTATTACATAATGCACTATTCGCGCGCTGTAATGTTGATTCAAACTCAACATTTGAAAACACCTTTACATGTTACATACATAAATATGCGGTGTTTACTTCTTTTGGTTCTACTTTGTTCATCTGGTTAGTATAAATATTAAGGGTTGAATATTTTCACGCTAATTTTTTTGGTTTGTTGTAGTTGTTTAGACTTTTTTGCTGCTTATTTTGTTCATGCAGGAGCTTTTGCTTGATATGTTCAAGCAGAAGGGGTATCGCTGGTAAATTTTGCAAGTAGATACTTGAATTTAATTTGTTTATAGGGGATCTCTTTTGTGTTTGAAAACACGGCAAATTGAGCTACATATAAGCAGAAGTACAAATAGGCATGCGTAAGTGTGTCCAGTTTCAACGCTTTTATTGTTGTTATACTTGAGCTGTAAAAGGTTAAGATATGTAACTATAATCACGTGTCACAGTGTTTGTGGCCGAACTCCTTCTGAACGGCTTGACCGATCTTTATGAATTTTTTTGTGTATATATAGTAGGTATGAGAATCGGATGTAAAGAATCTTTCATACCGCTAGGCGCAGGGGGCGTGGCACCTCCCACACAAACCGAATTTTTCATATTGCATATCTCTGGAAGTGTTCATGGTAGAGTACTCGAAAATGGTATCGAGATATATGAAAACCATCGCATACTCTTGGAGAAAAATTGCGGTTAATGGAAAAGAATGCGTGGCACCTCTAATGCAAACTGCATACATATGCATTTTGCATACTGAATATCTCTGGAAGTGTTCATGGTAGAGTACTGGAACTTGGTATCTATATATATAAAAATGAAATATTTTTCGTATGACCGCGATGCCTGACCAAACGCCTGAATCGATTTCAATTCTGTAAAAAGCACATTTTTGGACCTTCTGTGTGGAAGGTTCTTTGATTTAAAAAAATTTAACATTTTTTGTTGTTGTTGCCGAAAAATTAAGAAAGCTAAGACGTCACCATTTCACAATTTCATAGAGTTTTCCGTATATTGAATGTCACTAAACTACTAAACGGCTGGACCGATTTCGTTCATATTTCGAACATGTATCAGCACCTCGAAAAGAAATTGTCCTGCCAAAAATGTGCTCGCTAGGTGGCGCTGGGGTCAGGATATTCCTAAAAATTGCATTTAATTGCCAATATGGCTCATATTTAGAATACAATTTAGCTGATTGAAAACAAATATTTTAACTTAAAACTTACACGATAGGTGGCCCTTTAGCGGAGATATTCCCAAAAATTATTTTACGCTAAGAGAAGGATAGATCTACTATATATTTGTGAAAGTATGTATGTTGTATGTATGTATGTATGTGCCAGGTTGCAGTCTAAACAGACGGACAGAATCGAACCAAATTTGGACAGAGTGTTGCCATGACACCTGGGCCTATAATAGGGTGAAAAAATTGGGATCCGATAAAGGGGCGTGGCACCGCCCATACGCGTGGAATGTTTAATCAGCCATAACTTCCCGACCATAAGTCACATGAACTTGAAACTTGGTATGCAGACATGTCAATGGTAGGGGCTCATAGGAGTGTATATATAAACGAGTTTGCAAAAGGGGGCGTGGCACATCCCATAGGCGTGGAATTTTTTTCAGCTATAACTTCGGAACCATAGTCCCACGAACTTGAAATTATGTATGCAGACATATCAATGGCAGGTGCTTATAGGGGGGTATATATAAACGAGTTTGTAAACAGGGGCGTGGCACATCCCATAGGCGTGGAATTTTTTATCAGCTGTAACTTCGGAACCATAAGTCACACGAACTTGAAATTCGGTATGAAGGCATATCAATAGCAGGTGCTTATATGAGGGTATATATAAATGAGTTTTAAAAAGGGGCGTGGCACATCCTATGGGCGTATCAGCTATAACTTCGGAACCATAAGTCCCACGAGCTTGAAATTTGGTATACAGACATATCAATGGTAGGTGTTTATAGGTGGGTATATATAAACGAGTTTGTGAAAGGGGCGTGGAATATGCCATATTATTATAGTCCCATGAACTTGAAATTTGATATCAAGGCATATCAATAGTAGGTGCTTATAAAAAGGTCTATATAAATGAGTTTGTAAAAGGGGTGTGGCGCATCCCATAGGCGTGGATATTTTTATCATCTATAACTTCGGAGACATAAGTCCCTCGAAATTGAAATTTAATATGCAGACATATCAATGGTAGGTGCTTATAGTAAGGTGTATATGAATGAGTTTATAAAAGGGGGCGTGGCACATCCCGTAGGCGTGGAGTTTTTTATCAGCCATAAATTGGGAACCATAAGTCACATGAACTTGAAATTTGGTATTCAGACATAGGTATCTATGGAAGGTGTTCAGAGTAAAGTATATATAAATGAGTTTGTAAAAGGGGGATATACATATATGCATTCATATATTAGATAACTCGGATATTTAAAACTGTGTGTGTTTTTTTTGAAACCTTACCGTCTTTAGATTATTTTGAACTGGAAATATTAAATCGTTTTTTACTCCCGCGATGCTGTTAAACGAAAATGTTTCATTCATAATGAATAAAACTGCTTCCGAATTAAGCACTCTACCAGAAAAGTGCTATACTAAAACAGCTAAGCGAATAGGCAGCTAAACGGAATGTACTGTAGTAGACTAATTTTAATTCAGAAATTTGATCGTTACCTTAATCCACCTAATATTAATAATGGAACACGATTTCTAGTACAAGTGATGATCAATATATAATTAAGTTAAAGCACGATAAAGCTAAGAGTATGGCTCATAAGGATGCCTTAATATAAACAAAAAAATAGTTTGCCTCCTTTAAGTTATGCTGAACTGAATATTTGTATTACTGTTTTATATTTTTATTTTTTTACCCCGAACGACGTCGGGTGCTCTGCTAGTTCATATATAAAATCAATCGCATAGTCGTGAAGAAAATTTGGGCCTATTGGAAAAGGGATGTGGCACTTCCCATACAAACCGAATTTTTTTTGCATATCTGCGGAAGGGTTCATGGTATGGAGATATACGAAAATAATCCCATACTCTTAGAGAAAATTGGGTATATTTAAAAAGGGGGCGTGGGGCCTTTCAAACGCACTGAAACTATTACGTATCTTTGTATTTAAGACAGCAATGGAAATATGCTTTCTAACAACCAGCAAACCGTAGTTTTAGAAGATAAATTCGTCACTGAAAATCATTAGCGTGGTGTAAATGTTTAACCAAAATGTTTTAATACAAAAAATTAATTTTGGCGGGACGAAGTTCGCTGGGTCTGCTTCATATACGAAATATGTATGTGTATTATTGAATTTGGGTCTCCGTTAGATATTGGTTGAAACCACATATATATATTATTTTGTTTTGTAATGTATTTTATTTTGTTTTCTTTGAAATTTCTGAAAATACTAAATTTTACCGCATTTGATACAACTCACTTTGGTTTATAAGGGGTATATGGGTTTAATTTTGGGGTTAAATTGTGGGTGATCCGTATCCTTCTTCCTTTCTTCTCGTTGAGTATTTCCCTCGCTGAGTCTTTCCCCAATCCCGCGTTTCCTCCTCCAGTTGTGGTGCATTGGGTTATGTTGGCTTGTGTTGTATGTATGTTATGTAAGGTAGCGCGCCCGATTTCTTTTTTAATGTTAAAATATTTTTGGTGGGTTGGTTGTGGTGTTTATAGTTATGTCACGCGACGCGCCCGAAATTTCAATTTTTGTTTATGTATTCACTTTGAAGCTACTGCTTTCTAACTTTGTTCACTTAGTATGTATATCGTCGTTTAAAATACAAAACCGCTTATCGTCATTCTGAAAACCGTGTAACTAACATTGGCTGCCAAAAATTGGATTTGCTGACACAAGCTCTTGGCTCAATCCTTATCCATTCCTCCTGAAATACACAAGCCAGAAATGCGATTGCTTTATAAAAAAGAGAACCATTTTCAAATATGAGTATTTTTGCGCTCTAGAAAATAATTTTTACACCTTCACATACGCGGTGTTGCATTTTGCTGATACGCGGTTTTGCACTTTAAACGACGATATGTACATACGCTGTAGTCGAATGAACTATCTCACAACTAGTACGAACCGCATTCCCAATTAGTCAGCCAACTATCTTTTTTCCATGCAATCAACTGGTATTTTTAACATGGGGATGTCCTACGGGATTGCAATTGTCAGATTTGGGTCAGAAATATACCAGTCTCATACTAGTTCCAAATAGACAGAAAAATACTAGCCCAATTATGGACCAAAACCACTACCTTGGGAGTCACGAAATAAAATGAATTCATTAAAATAAAATAAAAAACTTTTGAATAAGTACACTTTAATATATTACACATTTTTATTTAGCAGCCTTAGTTTTGCCAATAATTAATGTTAAATTTCAGATTTCAGGTACAATAAATACTATATTTTTATCTCTTTTAATAATATTAAATATGCAAAAAAAACATTTTAACTAAAAATAAAATAATTACTTTAGTTCATTTTCGAGTGAACTTAAATAAAAATAAGTTTTCATTTTCATTTCCTTTTAAAATTCTATAAAAAAAAAGTAATTAACGCTTAAAATTTGAGATTTCGATAAGCATAAAATAAATAAATAATTCATGCAGTTATTAAATATTCTTAATTTTTGTCTATAGTTAGGATTGTTGATTGATAATTGAAATTAATCAAAAAATCATATTAATCGTGTAATTAAAAAAAACAAAAATAATTTATAGTGATCAAAAATAAAAATAAAATAATCATGTAATTAAAATTAATGGATTAATTAACAACTTTTAATTGATTATTAATCATTAAATAGGTGCAAATATTGTTATTTAATCATCAAACGCTTATCCAAAATAACATGCTTTAATTAATAATATTTATGATTATTAATCATTATTTAACAGGTCTGGTATAATTAAATATGTACTCGCTTTAATGGTTTACAATATACCGAAGTAAAAGTTATAATATTTTGTGTACTTTATTGTATTAAACTGTCGAAGTCAAATAAAACCGGGAATGAATAAATCGTTTTGTACTTGGTACAAGTCTGGTCATTTTCGAACTAGTTCGGTATCAGACAGGAAATTCTAGTGGTAAACTAGTATTTTTCCTGACTAGTTTGGGATTTCAGTGCAGGGTATCTATACATGTTATAAAATAAAGACCCAAAATATGTTGTAATGTAATAACTTCGCACAGAGTGCTCCGATTAGAAAATGTTTTTTTTTTTGCATTTTAAAGCTTAGCTGTCTGGGAAGGATAATTTCAACATTATTTGAACGAACCTAAAAATGGCGTGTCAATATACCAAAATGTGATAAAAAATCAAAAACGAATAAATCTATTTTTTTTTACAAGTTTAGTTAGACCTATACTAGAATACGGATCTATTGTTTGGAATCCCCGCTACCAAGTTCTTTCAGAAAGGATTGAATCAATTCAAAAACAATTCTTGCTTTTTGCATTGCGTAATTTTAACTGGGATTCAGATTACAATCAAGCTCATAATTTTGCCTACACTCGCAAGCCGTAGTGCAATGCTAGGTATAATATTTATCGTAAAATTAATGACAGGCTTGATTAATAGCCCGGCCCTCCTGGCTGAGGTAAATTTTAATGTTCCTTCTCGAGTGTCAAGACACTTTCGACCTCTATTTTTAAAGCCATGCAAAACTAATTTTGAACTAAACGAATCATTCCGTGGTTTATGTCAAGATTTTAACTGTCATTCCAGCACGTTTGACGTATCGGACTCGATTTTTACTATAAAGAAAACTATTATTTCCACTCTCAATAATTGAAATACTATCTTTAGCATATCCAATCAGCTGATGAATTTGATTCTGTAGCTGAATAGTTTTAGATCTCGAC
>NW_016157547.1:143807-164456 GCF_001687245.7 Rhagoletis zephyria
GGTTCAAAGACCAAAAAACCGCTTTGACGAACCAATCCAAAAGCGCAAAAATGGTTCGAACCGCTTAACCGCACCGACCAAATTTTTCATTCGGTTCACGTCCCTGATAATTATACTAAAATGTAATCTATATATATAAAAATGAAATGTTTTTCGTATGACCGCGATGCCTGACCAAACGCCTGAATCGATTTCAATTCTGTAAAAAGCACGTTTTTGGACCTTCTATGTGGAAGGGTCTTTTATTTAAAAAAATTTTAAATTTTTTGTTGTTGTTGCCGAAAAATGAAGAAAGCTAAGACGTCACCATTTCACAATTTCATAGAGTTTTCCGTATATTGAATGTCACTAAACTACTAAACGGCTGGACCGATTTCGTTCATATTTCGAACATGTATCAGTACCTCGAAAAGAAATTGTCCTGCCAAAAATGTGCTCGCTAGGTGGCGCTGGGGTCAGGATATTCCTAAAAATTGCATTTAATTGCCAATATGGCTCATATTTAGAATACAATTTAGCCAATTGAAAACAAATATTTTAACTTAAAACTTACACGATAGGTGGCCCTTTAGCCGAGATATCCCCAAAAATTATTTTAGGCTAAGAGAAGGATAGATCTACTATATATTTGTGAAAGTATGTATGTTGTATGTATGTATGTATGTGCCAGGTTGCAGTCTAAACAGACGGACAGAATCGAACCAAATTTGGACAGAGTGTTGCCATGACACCTGGGCCTATAATAGGGTGAAAAAATTGGGATCCGATAAAGGGGCGTGGCACCGCCCATACGCGTGGAATGTTTAATCAGCCATAACTTCCCGACCATAAGTCACATGAACTTGAAACTTGGTATGCAGACATGTCAATGGTAGGGGCTCATAGGAGTGTATATATAAACGAGTTTGCAAAAGGGGGCGTGGCACATCCCATAGGCGTGGAATTTTTTTCAGCTATAACTTCGGAACCATAGTCCCACGAACTTGAAATTATGTATGCAGACATATCAATGGCAGGTGCTTATAGGGGGGTATATATAAACGAGTTTGTAAACAGGGGCGTGGCACATCCCATAGGCGTGGAATTTTTTATCAGCTGTAACTTCGGAACCATAAGTCACACGAACTTGAAATTCGGTATGAAGGCATATCAATAGCAGGTGCTTATATGAGGGTATATATAAATGAGTTTTANAATACAATTTAGCTGATTGAAAACAAATATTTTAACTTAAAACTTACACGATAGGTGGCCCTTTAGCGGAGATATTCCCAAAAATTATTTTACGCTAAGAGAAGGATAGATCTACTATATATTTGTGAAAGTATGTATGTTGTATGTATGTATGTATGTGCCAGGTTGCAGTCTAAACAGACGGACAGAATCGAACCAAATTTGGACAGAGTGTTGCCATGACACCTGGGCCTATAATAGGGTGAAAAAATTGGGATCCGATAAAGGGGCGTGGCACCGCCCATACGCGTGGAATGTTTAATCAGCCATAACTTCCCGACCATAAGTCACATGAACTTGAAACTTGGTATGCAGACATGTCAATGGTAGGGGCTCATAGGAGTGTATATATAAACGAGTTTGCAAAAGGGGGCGTGGCACATCCCATAGGCGTGGAATTTTTTTCAGCTATAACTTCGGAACCATAGTCCCACGAACTTGAAATTATGTATGCAGACATATCAATGGCAGGTGCTTATAGGGGGGTATATATAAACGAGTTTGTAAACAGGGGCGTGGCACATCCCATAGGCGTGGAATTTTTTATCAGCTGTAACTTCGGAACCATAAGTCACACGAACTTGAAATTCGGTATGAAGGCATATCAATAGCAGGTGCTTATATGAGGGTATATATAAATGAGTTTTAAAAAGGGGCGTGGCACATCCTATGGGCGTATCAGCTATAACTTCGGAACCATAAGTCCCACGAGCTTGAAATTTGGTATACAGACATATCAATGGTAGGTGTTTATAGGTGGGTATATATAAACGAGTTTGTGAAAGGGGCGTGGAATATGCCATATTATTATAGTCCCATGAACTTGAAATTTGATATCAAGGCATATCAATAGTAGGTGCTTATAAAAAGGTCTATATAAATGAGTTTGTAAAAGGGGTGTGGCGCATCCCATAGGCGTGGATATTTTTATCATCTATAACTTCGGAGACATAAGTCCCTCGAAATTGAAATTTAATATGCAGACATATCAATGGTAGGTGCTTATAGTAAGGTGTATATGAATGAGTTTATAAAAGGGGGCGTGGCACATCCCGTAGGCGTGGAGTTTTTTATCAGCCATAAATTGGGAACCATAAGTCACATGAACTTGAAATTTGGTATTCAGACATAGGTATCTATGGAAGGTGTTCAGAGTAAAGTATATATAAATGAGTTTGTAAAAGGGGGATATACATATATGCATTCATATATTAGATAACTCGGATATTTAAAACTGTGTGTGTTTTTTTTGAAACCTTACCGTCTTTAGATTATTTTGAACTGGAAATATTAAATCGTTTTTTACTCCCGCGATGCTGTTAAACGAAAATGTTTCATTCATAATGAATAAAACTGCTTCCGAATTAAGCACTCTACCAGAAAAGTGCTATACTAAAACAGCTAAGCGAATAGGCAGCTAAACGGAATGTACTGTAGTAGACTAATTTTAATTCAGAAATTTGATCGTTACCTTAATCCACCTAATATTAATAATGGAACACGATTTCTAGTACAAGTGATGATCAATATATAATTAAGTTAAAGCACGATAAAGCTAAGAGTATGGCTCATAAGGATGCCTTAATATAAACAAAAAAATAGTTTGCCTCCTTTAAGTTATGCTGAACTGAATATTTGTATTACTGTTTTATATTTTTATTTTTTTACCCCGAACGACGTCGGGTGCTCTGCTAGTTCATATATAAAATCAATCGCATAGTCGTGAAGAAAATTTGGGCCTATTGGAAAAGGGATGTGGCACTTCCCATACAAACCGAATTTTTTTTGCATATCTGCGGAAGGGTTCATGGTATGGAGATATACGAAAATAATCCCATACTCTTAGAGAAAATTGGGTATATTTAAAAAGGGGGCGTGGGGCCTTTCAAACGCACTGAAACTATTACGTATCTTTGTATTTAAGACAGCAATGGAAATATGCTTTCTAACAACCAGCAAACCGTAGTTTTAGAAGATAAATTCGTCACTGAAAATCATTAGCGTGGTGTAAATGTTTAACCAAAATGTTTTAATACAAAAAATTAATTTTGGCGGGACGAAGTTCGCTGGGTCTGCTTCATATACGAAATATGTATGTGTATTATTGAATTTGGGTCTCCGTTAGATATTGGTTGAAACCACATATATATATTATTTTGTTTTGTAATGTATTTTATTTTGTTTTCTTTGAAATTTCTGAAAATACTAAATTTTACCGCATTTGATACAACTCACTTTGGTTTATAAGGGGTATATGGGTTTAATTTTGGGGTTAAATTGTGGGTGATCCGTATCCTTCTTCCTTTCTTCTCGTTGAGTATTTCCCTCGCTGAGTCTTTCCCCAATCCCGCGTTTCCTCCTCCAGTTGTGGTGCATTGGGTTATGTTGGCTTGTGTTGTATGTATGTTATGTAAGGTAGCGCGCCCGATTTCTTTTTTAATGTTAAAATATTTTTGGTGGGTTGGTTGTGGTGTTTATAGTTATGTCACGCGACGCGCCCGAAATTTCAATTTTTGTTTATGTATTCACTTTGAAGCTACTGCTTTCTAACTTTGTTCACTTAGTATGTATATCGTCGTTTAAAATACAAAACCGCTTATCGTCATTCTGAAAACCGTGTAACTAACATTGGCTGCCAAAAATTGGATTTGCTGACACAAGCTCTTGGCTCAATCCTTATCCATTCCTCCTGAAATACACAAGCCAGAAATGCGATTGCTTTATAAAAAAGAGAACCATTTTCAAATATGAGTATTTTTGCGCTCTAGAAAATAATTTTTACACCTTCACATACGCGGTGTTGCATTTTGCTGATACGCGGTTTTGCACTTTAAACGACGATATGTACATACGCTGTAGTCGAATGAACTATCTCACAACTAGTACGAACCGCATTCCCAATTAGTCAGCCAACTATCTTTTTTCCATGCAATCAACTGGTATTTTTAACATGGGGATGTCCTACGGGATTGCAATTGTCAGATTTGGGTCAGAAATATACCAGTCTCATACTAGTTCCAAATAGACAGAAAAATACTAGCCCAATTATGGACCAAAACCACTACCTTGGGAGTCACGAAATAAAATGAATTCATTAAAATAAAATAAAAAACTTTTGAATAAGTACACTTTAATATATTACACATTTTTATTTAGCAGCCTTAGTTTTGCCAATAATTAATGTTAAATTTCAGATTTCAGGTACAATAAATACTATATTTTTATCTCTTTTAATAATATTAAATATGCAAAAAAAACATTTTAACTAAAAATAAAATAATTACTTTAGTTCATTTTCGAGTGAACTTAAATAAAAATAAGTTTTCATTTTCATTTCCTTTTAAAATTCTATAAAAAAAAAGTAATTAACGCTTAAAATTTGAGATTTCGATAAGCATAAAATAAATAAATAATTCATGCAGTTATTAAATATTCTTAATTTTTGTCTATAGTTAGGATTGTTGATTGATAATTGAAATTAATCAAAAAATCATATTAATCGTGTAATTAAAAAAAACAAAAATAATTTATAGTGATCAAAAATAAAAATAAAATAATCATGTAATTAAAATTAATGGATTAATTAACAACTTTTAATTGATTATTAATCATTAAATAGGTGCAAATATTGTTATTTAATCATCAAACGCTTATCCAAAATAACATGCTTTAATTAATAATATTTATGATTATTAATCATTATTTAACAGGTCTGGTATAATTAAATATGTACTCGCTTTAATGGTTTACAATATACCGNTAAAATTAATGGATTAATTAACAACTTTTAATTGATTATTAATCATTAAATAGGTGCAAATATTGTTATTTAATCATCAAACGCTTATCCAAAATAACATGCTTTAATTAATAATATTTATGATTATTAATCATTATTTAACAGGTCTGGTATAATTAAATATGTACTCGCTTTAATGGTTTACAATATACCGAAGTAAAAGTTATAATATTTTGTGTACTTTATTGTATTAAACTGTCGAAGTCAAATAAAACCGGGAATGAATAAATCGTTTTGTACTTGGTACAAGTCTGGTCATTTTCGAACTAGTTCGGTATCAGACAGGAAATTCTAGTGGTAAACTAGTATTTTTCCTGACTAGTTTGGGATTTCAGTGCAGGGTATCTATACATGTTATAAAATAAAGACCCAAAATATGTTGTAATGTAATAACTTCGCACAGAGTGCTCCGATTAGAAAATGTTTTTTTTTTTGCATTTTAAAGCTTAGCTGTCTGGGAAGGATAATTTCAACATTATTTGAACGAACCTAAAAATGGCGTGTCAATATACCAAAATGTGATAAAAAATCAAAAACGAATAAATCTATTTTTTTTTACAAGTTTAGTTAGACCTATACTAGAATACGGATCTATTGTTTGGAATCCCCGCTACCAAGTTCTTTCAGAAAGGATTGAATCAATTCAAAAACAATTCTTGCTTTTTGCATTGCGTAATTTTAACTGGGATTCAGATTACAANCTATTGTTTGGAATCCCCGCTACCAAGTTCATTCAGAAAGGATTGAATCAATTCAAAAACAATTCTTGCTTTTTGCATTGCGTAATTTTAACTGGGATTCAGATTACAATCAAGCTCATAATTTTGCCTACACTCGCAAGCCGTAGTGCAATGCTAGGTATAATATTTATCGTAAAATTAATGACAGGCTTGATTAATAGCCCGGCCCTCCTGGCTGAGGTAAATTTTAATGTTCCTTCTCGAGTGTCAAGACACTTTCGACCTCTATTTTTAAAGCCATGCAAAACTAATTTTGAACTAAACGAATCATTCCGTGGTTTATGTCAGGATTTTAACTGTCATTCCAGCACGTTTGACGTATCGGACTCGATTTTTACTATAAAGAAAACTATTATTTCCACTCTCAATAATTGAAATACTATCTTTAGCATATCCAATCAGCTGATGAATTTGATTCTGTAGCTGAATAGTTTTAGATCTCGACACCTAACAAACTCCTGTTTCCACTACTCGGCACCAAAAAACTAAAAAAAAAAAAGGTTCCGTACGTCATGCGGACTGCGCCCCTCGTGTCGGTTGGGCGGGAATGGAGTGTAGAAAGCCGTTGGGATTAATTAATTAATTAATTGAAATATTTCTTCTTTGCAGTTAAACATTGAAATAATTACTTACGTTCTGCATTAAAAAAAAAAATAGTGAGTTATTTTCTAATGTAACATAAATTAGTGAAACAAAAGTGATACTTTATCCAAAAAAGGCTGTTTGTGTGTATGTTCGCTGTGGACGAAATGTGCCAAGCTGAGTTAAGCGGGAAGAAGCAGGCAAAGAAAATATGCGCAAATGTGTGCGCTACGCATCTGTTCATTTGTTTTGTTGTTAGTGTAAATGTTCTCTGTTCGCTAACTCCAGTAAACACGAATAATCAAGCAAAGCTAAAATCAAAAAAGTATGCTCTCTGATTTCTCTATATGCTGACTTGTTGTTTTGTTGCTCACATTTTTTTGTATTTTCCGCTACCACCAACAAGCGATTTCACCACATCAATAATAATAATAAACATTAATAATCTCGCGAACGGCAGTTCAGATTTTCATGAAATTTGGTTCATAAATAACTTTCGGCAACCACCATGTCAAGGGCCCAAAAATTTACTTTTTTCTGGTAGGTGGATCAGAGACCGATCTATCCGAAAAAATCTTATTTATGGTGCGATTTGCTTGAAATTGGACACTTAGATGCTTGGATTAGCATATATCGCACATTATCTTTAAAAGTGACACAATTCAATATTTGGCATTTTTAAAATTATGCACTAAAAATGTACCCAGAGATTTTATTTACCTTTCAGCAAAATCTGGAGAAATTTTTGTTATAATTTGTTGAAAAAACCTAAGGTAACGTGTAATTTTGAGTTGTGCCACCTTTGAAGATCGCGTTTGATATGTAGGATACCTTTTTCTGATAGGTGAACNTACCTTTGAACAGCCAAGCCTTGTATAGTCGCCTATGTACAAGTCGAGAGCTATTCTCTAGTAGCTGTGCGTTCACGACCACAGCTCCGTGCTGACTGTCTCGTATGTTGCCAAGTCCCATCTGTTATAGCTGGTGTTCTTCGTGTTGCTGAGTTGTGTGGCTACATGTTGCGTTGCTATGGTGACGGTGTCGCAAAGGAGTGTTGATACGGTCTCTCGTGTTGGTTAGCCGTTTCGATGATGTTGCTGTAGTCGTTATTGTTGGTGTAGGGGTTTGCATTCATGTGGGCTAAATTCCGCGGATATTTAGACCTCACAATGTTTATGAAAAAATAGGTATATTTTCATCAAATCTTGTCGGATTTCGTTGAAATTTCGTAGGTAGGCTGCCAAGTATCAATTTATTAGAACACAGTTTATATTAGTTTGATAAATTAGTTTTAAATACATATATTAATTAGTTAGTAAGTAAGTTTTGCCTTATAAAAAATTAATATTTGCAATAATTTTTTTTGTTGCTTAACCAGTGAGCATATGCTTAATACATCTAAGATCACAATATAATTCATACCAATAGTGGAACTCCTTATTAAATATTACTAATCATCAAATAAAAAACATCACCCAATACACATCACTCCTACGCCATGTTGAATCCAAGTGTTTTCCTAGTCATTGCAAATATTAACAGTAGGTTAGGTTAGGTAAGGTTATCCTGGCTGCCCTCATCCGCGCAGGAAAGGGCACACTTAGGCCTCCATGGGCCCATTGTGATACCATATTTGAGACTCATACGTCCCTCCTCCTACCTCAGAAATTGAACCAATTTGTAGCTCTGATAAAGCGCACAAAATCGTAGATACTGGCCGAGTCCAGTTCAGCCAGACACTCGAAAGAATAGCGAAGGAGCGAGCATCGACAGGCTCTTGCCAAGGCGGGACAGTGGCACAGGTAGTTCTCCACGCTCTCGATGTCCTCCTCATCGCGTCAGCTACGACAGTAGTCGTTTGGCTGCAGACCCATCCTGGCAGCGTGGGTTCCCATAAGGCAGTGCCCGGTGAGAATTCCGATAACATGGCGGAGCATTGGTCGCTCCAAACGAAAGAGAGGGCGAGATCTACGCTTATCTAACCTAGGCCAGATGTGTCTCGCTATCCTGCACGTGGGCTCTGCGGACCATCTTACATTTGCCCGTTCGATAAAGTTATTCTGCAGCCAAAGTTTGCAGGATGATAGCGGAATACCCGCATTACGAGCGGTACTGATCGCAGGCAGTAGGGTTCCTTTCCGAGCCAGCTCATCCGCAACACAGTTGCCCGGTATGTCCCTATGACCTGGTACCCATACAACTCGAGTAAGGTGGCTCCTTGCCAGCTCATTTAGAATACGTCTACATTCCATGACAATCTTCGTTGAGGATTTGTCACAATTAAGTGCTTTGATAGCTGCCTGGCTATCAGAAAAAATAGTTACTGCATGCAGATTAGTAGGAGAATCGATCATCCATCTAGCAGCTTCGTAGATTGCTGTTAGTTCAGCCTGAAACACGCTACAGTAATCAGGCAGACGGAAACTGAGGCTAAGTGAGAGTTCCTGCGAACATATCCCACTTCCTACCTTCAGATCTAGCTTGGAGACATCGGTGTAGATGGCTGCTGAATCAGAATAAGAGATCAGGATTGAATCCTCCTCCCACTCACCTCTTGAGGGGATCCTTGTTTGGAAGTCATTCTTTAGTCCAGTAGGCGGGACTGTGTAGTCAAGGCGCCTAAAGTTTCCTGGAAGATCTTACAAAATTCTAGAGTTTCCAAATCTTGCATCACTCCACTTGATCAGCACGTTTAATCTAACAGCATTACAACTTGCCTGCAGTTTGCCATATAGGTCCACAGGTAGAAAATGGAGCAAAGTCTCTAGGGCTTTAGTCGGCGTTGAGGGCAACGCCCCCATGATCATAATGCACGCCACCCTTTGAACCTTTGTTAATCTGCTTTTGATTGTTAGTTTGTCCACGGATGGCCACCAGACCGTGATGCCATAGAATAGAATGGGACGCACCACTGCTGTGTACATCCAGTTCACGATGTGCGGCTTTAAGCCCCACTTTTTTCCTATTGCTGATTTACAGGCATACAGGGCAGTTATAGCCTTCTTGCAACGCTCTTCAACATTGCGCCGCCAAGTTAGCTTTCTGTCCAATACAACGCCTAGGTACCTAACTTCCTCCGAGAGGGCCAGGGTAACACCGCTCAGGGAAGGAAGTTGCACCTGGACGGTTTTAATTTTCTTTGTGAAAAGAACCATGACTGTTTTCCCTGGATTGACACCAAGGCCAGATTCCTTGGACCAGGTTTCCACAACGCGTAAGGCGCCTTGGACCAGATCACATAGAACTTAGGGGTGCTTACCTACCGCAGTCAGGGCCAGATCATCAGCGTAGGCAACTACCTGACAGCCCGTGCTCTGTAGCTGCGACAGCAGAGTATTCACCGTTAGATTCCACAGGTGTGGGGAGAGGACACCGCCTTGCGGGGTGCCGCGGTTTGCATACCTTGTTACCGATACCTCTCCCATCTCCGAGTATATAGTTCTTCAGCCTAGAAGGCGATGAACAAATTCTACCAGAGGGTACTCCAGACCGAGGTTAGTTAAGGCGCGGAGAACAGCTTCTGGTAGAACATTATTGAAGGCACCCTCGATGTCAAGGAATACGCCTAATGCATATTCATTAAGCGCTAATGCCTTTTCAATGGTGCTGACAATACCATGCAAAGCTGTGTCTGCAGACCTGCCTTTCCAATAGGCATGCTGACAGCTAGACAATTTACTTAAATCAATTTCTGCTCGGATCTTCACGTCTAGTAGTCTTTCCAGAACCTTCAGGAGAAAGATGTAAGGCTAATCGGTCGAAAGTCGCTTGGCTTCACGTGGGATGGTCTGCCGCCCTTGGGAATGAACCCAACCTTCGCCAGTGTCCATCCCTTGGGTATGAAGCTAAGTCTGAGACAAGCCTTATAAATTGAAACAAGCATCGGACATAGAATGTCAGACGTTGCCCGAAGTTCGGCAGGGAAGATGCCGTCCATGCCTGGAGATTTGTAGGGCTGGTAGGACCTTATGGCCCAATCTACCCTTTCTACATCAATAAAATCTATGCATTCTAAGGAGGGTCCAGAAATTGTGCGAGCGACGCCAGGTTCCTCAGTACACCCTGGAAAGTGGGCGCTCATTAGAACCTCAAGCATCTCCTCTTGGGATGATGTCCAGTCGCCATTCGCCTTCTGAATAAACATTGGGTTCGTCGGATTTTTGGCAAGCACTTTGCGCAAGCGATTACCCTCCGATTGTCCCTCTATGCTATCACAATAATCCTCCAGGAGTCCCTTTGGCTTTCCTGGTGGCATTCTTAAATTTCTTTAAGGCTGCTTTGTAAGCAGGCCAAGAACCATTACGCTTTGCAGCGTTGAAGAGTTTCCTGCTTTCCTTCCTTAAAGAGGCAATTTCCTTAGTCCACCAGTGTGGCTTCCTCTTTCCTCTCGGAAGTACAATTGGACAGGACGCAGAGAAGGCCGTACTACAGGCATTGGTGATGCAACCTACGGCTTCTTCAATTTGTTCCGATGAGCTTAACTCACCGAGAGAAGCAGGGTTTGCGAATAGAGGCTGCGCTTCATCAGATGGTAACAGTAAGCCGAGCCTACCGAGAGAAGCGTCGTTGAGCAGAGACTCCGATAGTACCGTCCTAAACACAGTCCAGTCGGTACGTCTCTTGTTTCTATACAAAATCGGAGCCGGAGATTCCAAAGAGATTTCGAATGATAGGTACATATGGTCAGAGAATGAGTGGTCGTTTAGTACATGCCATTCCCTAATACTCTCCAAGAAAAAATTGGACGTTAAGGTAATATCTAGTACTTCCTCCCTGTTTAAGGTGGGTCTACTACCAATATTACAAATAGCTAGATCATAAGATAATATGAAGTCAAGTAATAACTCACCTCTTGGGTTGATATCGGTAGAACCCCATAACGAGTGGTGCGCGTTTGCATCGGCTCCTACCACGACGGGAAACTTCCTTAAATTGGCCTCTTTCACCACGTCCAGTAACCGAGCAGGGGGGCAATCTTGGCGATCGTGAGCCATATAGGTTGAGACCAGCCAGAGTTTGGTGGATTTTCCCTCCACATTGATGCTCACCGTGTCCTCATCACTAAAATGAGTGAGTAAATTATAAGAAATAGTTTTCTTGATTAATATACATGCTCTGATTTTACCTGCCACTGGGGCCGACACAATTTGGTAAGCATCAGAGTTGAGTCCGCAGACCCTGTTTTTTACGACCCAGGGCTCTTGGACAAAAATTAACTCCTCCCCTTTGTCACTAAGGTGCAGGAGCAGAGCTGCGGAGGCTGCTTTGGAGTGGTGAAGGTTAATCTGTAGGACCTTCATCCACAGCCTCTAAGGAGTTGTCGCCATCCATAGCTCCTGGCACGGTCCCTTTGGACACCTCTACAACAGTATCATCGGCGTCCTCCGTTTCCGATGCCAGGAACAGGTTCTCGAAATCCCTCGTCCATTGGCCGAAATCAGCCCGGTCTCCAGCAGCGGATTGCGTATCGCTTTCCGATTCTGATGCCGAGTCTGATTCCTCCGGCAGACGAGGGACCACGGGAACCTCCTGGACTTCTTGGCTAGGGGCAGGACCGCTCGAGGCGTTTTCTGCCCTACTCGAAATAAGACCTTCTTCATGTGGCAGATTATCGGGTTCAATCGCGGTGCTTCCCGGCTCAGGAATTTTACCCTCATTCCCTTTCTGGGTTTTGAGAGTGATGGAGTAGAAGCCGTAGCTGATGACTCCATTGCAGTCAGCGAGGATCGGGAGAGATTCCTCGTTAATTACCAGGGTAATATAACGTTGTTGCTCCCTAACCTCACTGACCTTCACTACTCTCCAATCGAGGGCTGGTAGTGTGTCGTTGGAGATCTGGATAATCTCCAAAATTCCCTGAGGATTAGCGGGTTCACAGTTCCCCAAGCGCAGATATGGCCTCCTTATAGAGCCGAGCCGACCTTTCGTCGGCGCACGATACCAATTTAATACGGCCTTGGTATAAGCCAGCGTCGCGAATGACAGGAGCAGGGCCAGGATTCCTTTGGATAATATCCTTGTACACCCGGCAGAGACCTACAAGGACAGTCGTCCAATACTCGGCTGTCAGGTTTCCCTCTGGGTGCCCCCTGTCCATTACAGCCAGAACCAAATGGTCTTTGGCCACATCATTGAAAGCCCGAGGGACCCGTGAAGGGTTTGGCGGGCTGTTTTTGCTCGAGGTTTTTGTCCTCTTCGATGGGCCGTCGGCATCATCTGCCGTTAGCTGCCTTTTGGGGGCCAGTTCCCTGGAACCTGAGGGTGTGGGTTCTGGGTTATTCAGGACACCCTTCTCCTGAGTCCGTTCCCGGCTTTCAGAGAGAATGCCCTTTGCCCTCTCAACCACATCCCTCATATTTTCGGGAACCGGATTGTCCCCGAATTTCTTCAGCAGCCTGGAAGCGGCTCTTCTGACCCGCTTCGCTCTCACTGCTGGGCGTACCCGTTTAATCGTCCCTGAACCACTGGGACGAGGGTGATGCTTCGCCAACTGCGACCCCACAGGGGGTTTGTGGTTGGCATTCCTATTGCCCGTGCAGGGCTCCCGGGTGCCAGTAACGCCCCCAACCGGAGCTGCCATCAAGGGGTGTGCTCATTGCCGCTCTTGAAGAGGACGCCTGGCACGAGAGATCCATCGGTCGTGTAGGCTCCGTTAACATCCCACTCGCCAGTCGCTCGCTACCCTCCGAGGGTTTGCAGCTACCAACACTGGGCTCAATCGCTAGTTTAAATGGCCGTGAAGGCTTCTTCGGGACCGATCCAGCGGCTACCGAAGATCTATCTTGACTATTTATAACGCCGTGTCCGTCGGCGGCATTTTTACCCGTACAGGGATCCGGGGCTTCTTTGTTGTTTGTATTCATATCTGGTTCTTTGGTCGCCTACTGAGCCGAAACCGTTCGGCGACCGTGTATAAAGGAAGGGGGAAAGAACGGTCGGCCACAGCAGAGCCCCGTGCTGAGGTAAGTCCACCGTTACTCCCGGAGGCGGACAGGTATCCGGGACAGTATAATAACAATATTTTGGCGCATGTACCTTTGACAAGTGTTTGACTGAGCTTCTCCTTCAATTTGTGGTGTGGGTCTTGATGTTGTGACAAAAAGCCACGGACCTACAGCTTCACGCCGCCTCCGAACAGAAATGGCTTTTCTGAGAAGCTTTTTTAAGGCAGAAATACACACGTAGGCAGTGTTGGGAGTTAATCAATTAATTTTTCTATCATACTACTAATACCCAAAGAGCAAACAATGATTTCGATGAAGTTTTCAAGCCCTTGTGGTTATTTCAGATATAATAATGACATAAAACCATTACACACGTGAAGACGACCGACCACTTTCAATGTCAACTTTATTATGCAATCAGTTCGCTGTACAAAGATGCTTACAAGCTATGATACTTATGTGCATATATCTATGTATGTATGTATGCATATACATACATACGTATACAAACTTACAAAAGCGGGACAGAATTCTAGAGAAACTTACATAGTAACAATGAATGGTATACCTATAAGCATGTATGTATGTACAAGTATGTACAATAAAGCGAAGAACAAGCGTTCGAAACCTAACGGTGACTTATTAGCTATTTATATAAATATATATGCACATATATAGGCATGTATGTACATATATACTTATATCCAAATGAACACAGTGTGTACTACATAAAAAGAACAGACATTAATACAGTGTTGCCTACTACAGTTCGGCCATCCTGACAATTGAGATCTCCTGATTCCTTTTTTGATTGTCTTTGCACCCCTTGAACCACGATCGAATGTTTCCTACTGCCCATACGCCTTTGTACGGTATTCTAGACTGTTGAAACCCTTCTACATCTCCAAGAACGTATCTATCATTGCGCAAAAGTTTTAATACTTTGTAAGGCCCTTTAAATTTTGGAAGCAGTTTTTTTGATGCACCCACATGAGAATCGAGATTCTTTATCATGACATAATCACCGTCTTTGTATTCTGTAGGACTTTGCCTTTTTCTGTCTACATACTGTTTGTTATAATTCTGTACCTTCTTTTCATTCTCCTTCGCTTTTTCTCTAACTTCTTTGTGATTTCTTAAAGCTGGTTTTTATATGCTGTTCTTTAAACTTTCCACTAATACATCTCCTAAAATTCCTCGTTATTTTACCCCGAAAAGCAATACACTGGGATATTCTTTGATTGTACGGTGTATGGTGTTATTAAGAACATACTCCACTGTGTCTGTTACATTATCCCAGTGTACATTCTTTTCTGAATCAGTCAATTTCGCAATCATCGGCCCTAATGTCCTGTTCACTCTCTCGACTTGGCCGTTCGCCTGTGGTGAACCTGTCGCAATCTTTATATGTTTTACATTTTCTGACTCCAAAAATTGTCGAAACTCGTTTGATGTGAAACTGCTACCTCTATCTGAGACTATGCACTTCGGCCGGTTATACGAACGAAAATAATCTTTCATAGCTGTAATTACCTCCTTGGAACTTGTAGTCTTTGTCGGGTAAAGCCTAACGAACTTCGTACTAGCGTCGATTACTACTAAAATGTGCTTCTTTGCTCGTGAGTTATCTACCGGTCCGAAATGGTCAATATGTACTACTTCGAAAGGACTACCGTCTTTTGGAATGTTGTGCAGAAACCCTTCTTCGCGTCCGCGTTTAGATGAGAAAACTATATATTTTAAACAGTTTTGAATGTCACTTGCTATTTTAGATTTCATTTGTGGAAACCAGTAACCCTTTGAAATAAGATCTAGCGTTTTATCTATGCCTGTATGTCCCATTTCGTCATGATATTTGAACATGACATGTCTTTCCATCTCGCTCGGCACATAGAAGAGAACCTCGCCGTTCTCTTTTTTTCTGTATATAGCCCCGTTTCGCATTTCGAATAAACTGTGCTCACTCTTTTCTAACTTTTCACGTAACTCCTGTATCTTAGTGTCTTTGCCTTGGCAGATAATCAAACTTTCTTCAAACGTATTTGGTTCAATTGTGAGGACATTATTACATCTACTTAGGGCATCGACGTGCTGCATTCGAGAGCCCGGTCGATGTTCTAGGACATAGTCGTAGTTTTGGAGCTCTAAAGCCCATCTAGCGATTCTCGGATTTAACTCTTTTTTGTTAAGAGTCAGCGCTAGCGAATTACAGTCTGTGACTATTTTAAGCTTTAAGCCTTGTAAATATACACGAAAACGTAGTTCGAAGCTTTGAGAAATAAAAGACTGGGTGAATTTTCCCATCTGCTTTCTTCTGCAGGAGTATTGCTCCGAAGCCTGTCGAACTTGCATCGCAATGCAATTCTGTTTCATCTTGCGGACTATACAAAGCCAATATTGGATTTTCTAATAACTTTTCTTTAAGTGTTTCAAAACATTTAAATTCTTCGTCTCCAAACCTAAACTTTTTATCCTTTCTTGTCAAATCATACAGTGGCTTAGCAATAAGAGAGAAGTTCTTCACGAACCTGCAAAAATAGGAACAAAGCCCAAGAAAGCTTTGAACTGAATTCACTTTCGGGGGCACGGGAAAATTTCGAATAGCCCCAAGACCTTTTTCGTCTGCTTTTATACCACTTTTAGATATTGTGTAACCTAAATATTTTACATCAGTTTGAAAGAACTCACACTTGTCAATTCTCAACTCAAGCTTATTCTGCACCAAACCTCGTAATACCTCTATCAAAATATCGAAGTGTTCGCCTATACTTTCAGTCGCTATCATTATGTCGTCCATGTACACTATCAACCGATTTTCTTTCACCATATCTGCAAAAACTTTGTTTACGAAGCGTTGGAAAGTAGATGGTGCATTTTTAAGCCCAAAAGGCATGCGTAGGAATTCATACTGCCCTAACGGAGTAATAAAAGAGGTAAACTTGACTGAATCAGGGTGCATATAAACATGGAAGAAACCATTTTTTAAATCTAACTTTGTAAAAAACTCTTTTCCTGCTAACCTATCTATTAAATCATCTATAAGGGGAATCGGGTAGTTATCTTTCGCTGTAGCCTTGTTGAGAGTTCGATAGTCTACACACATCCTAATATGACCTGTCTTCTTGCGCACTAGCACGATAGGAGATACAAACTCCGACTCACTGGGTCTTATGAAGCCTTTCTCTAAGTATTCATCTAACAGTTTTTGTAAGCTGTTTTTCTCCGTGTAGGACAAGCGTCGTGGTGGGCAATTAAACGGTTTTACATTATCTACAGTTAGTTTCATTTCGCATCTAACCTGAGGTTCAAGAGGGCGTTTAGACTTTACATATATATTGTCGAACAATTTTAAAAGCTTTTGCTGTTCAACGTGACCTAGCTTGCAACCGATCTTAATCGGATTAATATCGAACTCGTCATAAGTAATGTTTAGAATTGCGTTATCAAATAAATATAATTCTTCATTTTCGTTTTGTACACTTGTCACGTCAACAAAATTTTTTACATTATAATTTTCTGTATAATAATCTGAATTATTTTCTGCTACACTACTCTCGTTATCGACTTTACAATATTTCTTTTCACTTTCTAAATTTTTTCCCATGTATTCATTTGACAAACATTTCACATTCAGATTTCTTGGACTTTCTTTGACGTTTTTCGTTTGTTCAACTTCAACAGTTTCTTTTTCCCTTACTAACTTGTACTTACATGTTCTAAGAAAATCTCTTCCCAAGACAGCCTCATACCCCATCGTCTCGTCAGTGACAACAACAAAATTTATATCAAAATGTTTTTTTTTAATCAGAACGGAACATAAAAATTTTCCAAAAGTTTGTATTTTGGATTTATTTAAACCAAAGAAATTTGAATTCAAATTAGACAAAAAGTTCAAGTTAAATTTTTCGGGAACAGCAGACTTTCTTATTAGGCTGATCGGACTACCGGAATCTATGAGGCATTCTAGGGAAAAATTTAAATGTTTACAACTTTTAATAACGAAATGGAAATATCGTACATATTCTTCTTCATCTTCATCAACCAGCTGGACAATTTTCTTCCGATCTGGACACTCTACCGCACGATGAGAGGTGCTTCCGCATGCATAACATGCGCCTTTTTCCCTTTTGGGTTTCCTGCATTCTGCTGCAAAATGACCGCGCGAATTACAATTGTAGCACCTGATTTCTTTTTGTGATGCCGTAGCCGCAACCCTGTCGCCCCTTAGCATTCCTTCCGAAAACGCCTGCACCAACTGTGCCTTTGTGGAATAGCATTGCATATACACCTGTGTACGCAACTGCTCATCGGAAATTCCTTCAATGGTATATTCAATAAATTCGTCCTCACTTAGCTGTATCGGTGCAGATAGCAAAACTTTCTTGTTGAAATACCCAATAAAAGCTTCACAAGCCTTCCACTTGCGTGATTCTAATTTTTTGCGCAGGACTAGTTTGCTATCTTTCCTTTGGAAAACATCTTGCATTTCACTGAGTAGCATATCTACACCATCTATAGCAAAATTGGGTTTTAAATGAACTCACTGTAACGCTTTGCCCTTCAATTTGCTAAGCAAAAGCGTACGCTTATCGTTTTCGTTGAGAGCATATGCATTGCAAACATCTTCCAACTGGGTCATCCACACATCGACGCTTGTTTTTCCATCAAACTCGGGTAAAATGTTTAGCAGCATTTCTTTGGAAATTTTAGGAGCACCAACTTCTGCGGAACGTTGTGATGATGGGCCGACTGCTCTGCCGCCAAATTCTGCCATTCGATGAAGAAGTTCGTTTTCGCGTTCAAGAAGCTTAATTTCACGCCTTAGCAGCTGTACCTCTCGCTCGTTACGTTCGCCGTTGATGCTGTTGCTTTGGCCGTCGATATCGCCATCGTTGTTGTTGCTTTGGCCGTTGATGTCGCCGTCGTTGTTTAGGCTGTTGCCGCTGTCGTTTCTTTTGTTGTTGTTGTCATCGCCTACTTCGATTTGAATATTCGGGGTTGTTTCACATCGTACTACTTGCAGTTGGCTGTTTGTATGCATGTTTTGTGCACCTCTTTGTATGTCTACCCAGTAGGGCATACACCACGTTCGTTTGCTGGCACTGAACTGATGCGTAGAGCGAGTGTGCTCTTGTTTCCGCTTGTCGGAAACGCTAATTTACGCAGCCAGGCACGCAGCTGCGCGACACTGTACTCTTCTGCACACACAACTTCCATTTTTAATTGTCTTCAGTCTTACAAAATTTTTATTACCACTTTTAATTTCTTAAATTTGTTATTTCAATTGCCTGCACTTTACAGTCCACTTTAAGTATCAGTTTTTTTTTTATTTTTTAGTTAACTTTTTCTTCACTTTGTCTTTCCTCGAACTCCCACTTTTTCCGTAAAATGTTTGCCTTTTTCAATCTTCAATTGCTTATACTTTCATTTGCATGCACTTCACTGCTTTTGTTGTCTATTGTCTTTGTTTTCACTTTCAATTTGTGTTCTTTAAACTTTTTCAATATAATTTTTAGTTCATTTATTTATGTAATTTGATTTAAACACAAACGCGCTCAGAGGGTGGATTTCAAATCTCACTTCTGAGTTGAAGACGACCGACCACTTTCAATGTCAACTTTATTATGAAATCAGTTCGCTGTACAAAGATGCTTACAAGCTATGATACTTATGTGCATATATCTATGTATGTATGTATGCATATACATACATACGTATACAAACTTAAAAAAGCGAGACAGAATTCTAGAGAAACTTACATAGTAACAATGAATGGTATACATATAAGCATGTATGTATGTATAAGTATGTACAATAAAGCGAAGAACAAGCGTTCGAAACCTAACGGTGGCTTATTAGCTATTTATATAAATACTAGCTTATACCCGCGGGTTTCACCCCGCGCTTTCATACAAATATGAAAAATAACTTAATGATGTTAGATTTTATTTCCGTGCCCATTTCGTTATAGCTCGTTATTTTTTAAGCGAGTTAAGGTATTTAGGCCGTTTAAAACTATAAAATTATAAAATCTCCTCTGCGCGCTAGGCATACGAAAGATATCAATCCCTCTACCTTAAAATGGTTCCTGGTATACGACGCGTGTACGTGTAACCTTCTTGAAGGTGCCACGGCGGGTTTTAATATTTCCAACTCAAATTTAGTAACCTGGCCTTGATAAAATACCACTTCTCATTACTGTAGCAAATGCCTCAAGAGAGCTTTAGGTCATAAGGCCGAACCCGGCTCTCCCTTTTCCATTTAATGAAATTTATTCCAGAGATATGTATTAAGAAGTTTTTAGTATGTATGGGAGGCGACATGCCTCCTTTTTTAATAACTCACATTTTTTCCATGAGCAATTCATACATTTTACATTCACAACTCCATACCAGGTTCCAGTATTCTTCCACAAACACTTCCAGGGATACGTGGTAAGAAAAAGTAAATTTGTACTGGAAGTGCCGCGCCCTTTTTTCTTATAACCCTAATCTTCTTCCATGAATTTAGAACTGATTTTACATACCCCAGTACCAAGTCCCAGTACTCTACCTTGAACACCTTTAGAGATAAGCAGTATAAAACAGTAAATTTGTACGGGAGGAACCATGTCCCCTTTTCTAATAACGCAAATTTTTCTCCATGAGTATGGAATTAATTTTGTATACACATCTCGGTGCCAAGTTCCAGTCCTCTGCAATAAACACCTCCAGAAATATGCAGCATAGAAAAATCAATTTGCATTTGATACCTTGGATTCCAAACCACCGAGCCGTATTCCAGAATCGGCCTAACTAATGTTGTAAACAGGGTTTTAGTGATAGAAGGGTCACTTAATTCTTTTGACCATCGTTTCACAAATGCAAGTACACCTTTAGCCTTGTTGACTGTCACATTAATGTGAAGATTAAAATTAAGCTTAGGATCCATTGTGATACCAAGGTCCACAAAATTGTATACCTGTTCCAGGTTATGGTTACCTATTATATAAGAAACTGGCAGAACAGCTCTTCGCGAGAAGCACATTACTTTACATTTCTTAAGATTTAGAGGCATTAGATTTACTTTACACCAGTAAGCCATGCTGTTTAAGTCTGATTGTAGCAAAGACCTTTCTTCAATTGAAACGTACGATTTATAAAGTTTTACATCATCTGCATACATTAAAATTTTGGAGAATTTTATATCTGTAGAAATATCGTTTATAAAAAGCAAGAACAGAATCGGGCCTAGGTGGCCACCCTGAGGGACTCCTGAAGTAACATCAATGACGTCAGAGATAGTATTTTTAAACAATACCCTTTGTGATCTATCATAGAGGTATGAAGAGAGCCAACGTAGAAAATTAGGT
>NW_016157547.1:169277-172376 GCF_001687245.7 Rhagoletis zephyria
GTGGGAGTTGCCACACCACCTTTTCCAATAACACTGTGGAACAAATTCAGGTTAGCAAAAGTTAGGTCGATTCTGAGAGTGCGGGGTGAAAATAGAGGCTAAATTAGAAGACCCGTATCGCGGCGTTTGTTTATGTTAGTTCGAATTTTTTTTTAATCGACCTTCGAACTTTGCAGTCAAATGCCGATTTTCAGCATATTGTTTATAGGAAGACCAAGAAGATCAAGTTTATAGATGAGCAACGAGTGGCACACTTTGTCAAATGCTTTACTGAAATCAGTATATATAACATCAACAGTTTTGCTCTCACTAAATGCTTTTGAGATATAGGATGTTAATTCAAGTAAATTTGTAGAAGTTGATTTGCCCTTGCAAAATCCATGTTGACTGTATGAAATGCTTGAAGTGATAGAATGCGTCAACCGATTTGTTATAATTGCTTCAAATAATAGAGCTGGAAAGCACATCCATCGTGATGGTTTCGGCGTACATGCCCTATGAATCGGAGCACCCTCATCAAGCAACGGTGCGGAACTTGGTGACCAAGTACGAATACAGTCACATTTTGATTGGAAGCGAAGCCAATGCCCACCATGTCCAGTGGGGCAGCGCAGACATAAACGATGGGGGTGAGTCACTTTTAAACTACCTCCTAACAACTAACCTACTTATATGCTATAAAGGTAAGGAGCCATTACCAAACACCGTAAGGAAGTACTAGACGTAGCTTTATGCAGTGAAAGCTTAACTGAGATGGTGGAGGGTTGGCGGGGTTGGGTTGGTTGGAAATAGTATTGAATTTCTCTCCAACTAGCCCAATACTACGCAAAGACTTAAAAACACAGATTGGAGCTACTATAAACAGCTACTTGCAGACAAGCTCTCTAGCTTAGCCCCTACAGAACCTGAATGTACCGAGGATCTAAAAAAAATGGTCAACTTATTTACCTCGACCTGCTCAGAGGCCCTAGGTCAGGCGTGCTCTGATCCTAAGCCGCGGGGTAAATGTAAACCACACACCCGCCTCGCAAATCTTGCAGGAAGCAATTCAATACGGCCAAAAGGCTTAGCTGTGAGCTTGAATGGCAGGAGTACAAGCGGTTATTCCGGGCCTATAAAAAAGCTCTGAGGGAAGCAAACAGATCTTCCTGGAGGGTTTTTTGTAGTGGCATCGAAGGTATTTCCGAAGCTGCCAGGCTGCGAAAACTTCTCTCCAGATCTCCTAACCCGATGGGCTTACAAAAGCACGATGGAACCTGGACCTCCACGGTAAAGGAAACCCTTGAGCTACTCATAGATACCCACTTTCCTGGGAACATAGTTTTAGGGGAAAACTCTCCTTCTGTAACCTCTTCCTACGCAGTGAACATACCCAACTCGGAAGAAAGAGTCAGATGGGCAATACAAAGTTCTAAACCATATAAAACTGCAGGACCAGATGGTTTAATACCTGCACAATTAATTAAGACACTGGATGTGTCTGCAAAATGGCTTCTAATTATTTTCAAGGCCAGTTTCAAGTTTAATCACATACCGCTCGGGTAAAATGTTTAGCAGCATTTCTTTGGAAATTTTAGAAGCACCAACTTCTGCGGAACGTTGTGATGATGGGAAGACTGCTCTGCCGCCAAATTCTGCCATTCGATGAAGTAGTTCGTTTCCACGTTCAAGAAGCTTAATTTCACGCCTTAGCAGCTGTACCTCTCGCTCGTTACGTTCGCCGTTGATGCTGTTGCTTTGGCCGTCGATATTGCCATCGTTGTTGTTGCTTTGGCCGTTGATGTCGCCGTCGTTGTTTTGGCTGTTGCCGCCGTCGTTTCTTTTGTTGTGGTTGTCATCGCCTACTTCGATTTGAATATTCGGGGTTGTTTCACATCGTACTACTTGCAGTTGGCTGTTTGTATGCATGTTTTGTGCACCTCTTTGTATGTCTACCCAGTAGGGCATACACCACGTTCGTTTGCTGGCACTGAACTGATGCGTAGAGCGAGTGTGCTCTTGTTTCCGCTTGTCGGAAACGCTAATTTACAGTCTTACAAAATTTTTATTACCACTTTTAATTTCTTAAATTTGTTATTTCAATTGCCTGCACCTTACAGTCCACTTTAAGTATCAGTTTTTTTTTATTTTTTAGTTAACTTTTTCTTCACTTTGTCTTTCCCCGAACTCCCACCTTTTCCGTAAAATTTTTGCCTTTTTCAATCTTCAATTGCTTATACTTTCATTTGCATGCACTTCACTGCTTTTGTTGTCAATTGTCTTTGTTTTCACTTTCAATTTGTGTTCTTTAAACTTTTTCAATATAATTTTTAGTTCATTTATTTATGTAATTTGATTTAAACACAAACGCGCTCAGAGAGTGGATTTCAAATCTCACTTCTGAGTTGAAGACGACCGACCACTTTCAATGTCAACTTTATTATGAAATCAGTTCGCTGTACAAAGATGCTTACAAGCTATGATACTTATGTGCATATATCTATGTATGTATGTATGCATATACATACATACGTATACAAACTTACAAAAGCGAGACAGAATTCTAGAGAAACTTACATAGTAACAATGAATAGTATACATATAAGCATGTATGTATGTACAAGTATGTACAATAAAGTATGATGTACAGTAATTTCAGTTTTTCCACAAAAACATCACAACTATGACACACATAAATATCATGACACATATGGTAAACAAACATTTCATACATATACCCAAAGACATACAGCGAAGTGAAACATGAGTATTTTCACTTGCTCCACATACAGTTCATTGTTAAGGTACTTGACCGTACTTAAAAGGTAAACAATAGCAAGTCAAATTTCTTTCTTTCTGTTTTCGATATGTCAAATATCATAAATGGGAGAAATGCAATGTGTTTAAAATTGATGACGATGCTAAATTCTGATTGGTCAATAGATAAGTAAATGCATTTGTAACATGAACAAAAAGCAGAACACCATGTTAAATAGGGCATTTTGGACATATGAATGAAATGCAAGATGTGTCAGATAATTTCTAGATAATTTGTAAATTAGTATATAAGTTGTAAAATTTATAATAAAAACTCAGATTCAGTTTTATACTTGAACTTGC
>NW_016157547.1:175931-185979 GCF_001687245.7 Rhagoletis zephyria
CTACCTACGTACCGAATTTTAAGCAAATCGGACCATAAATACGATTTTTTGGAATAGATCGGTCCCTGGTCCAGTTCTCGGAAAAAATTTATCACATATGCTAATACATGCTAAAAAGCTTCCCGCGCACCGAATTTTAAGCAAATCGGACCGTAAATTTTCGAATAGATCGGTCCCTGGACCACTTCCCGGAAAAAATGGGTCATATATGCTAATATATGCTAAAAAGATACTTACGTACTAAATTTTAAGCAAATCGGACTATAATACGATTTTTTCGAATAGACCGGTCCCTGGTCCACCTACCCGAAAAAAAGTAAAATTTTTTAGCCTAAAACATGGTGGTTACCGAAAGCTATTTGTATACAAAATTTCATGAAAATCGGACCAGCCGTTCGCGAGATTACCTGTTACAAAAAAGGGACTTCTCTTTATATATGTAATTAGTATAGAATGTATATGTAAGTAAAAAATTTAGCTACCATTTTTAGCCACAACGACTTCTTTTAGCTCTTTTTTAGCCCTTTTTTTAAAGGAATTTGGCTACCGCTAAAAATGATTCGCGGCAACACAGGTGAGAACACTGATTTTTTCCACTAAATATGTTTGTTCATAAAAAAAAAACCAGCTCCGCTATCGCTATAGTAGTGGTAGTTAAAAGCATAGTGCACTCAAAGATTAGTGTACTACGCCCATGTCTGGTTTTGAAGTTATAGCTGTTAAACATTTTCACGCCTTTGGGATGTGCCACGCCCCCTTTTTGCGAACTCATTTATTTATAGCCTACTATAAGCACCTACCATAGCTATTCCTGTATACCGAATTTCAAGGTCGTGGGGTTTATGGTTCCGAAGTTATTCCTGATAAAAACTTCACGACTATGGGCGGTGCCACGCCCCCTTATCGAATCCCAATTTTTTCTCCTTAATATAGGCCTGGGGTTCATGGCAATACTTTGTCAGACTTTCGTTCGATTCTGTCCGTCGGTTTAGGCTTCAACATGGCACATACATACATACATACATACAGTGACGAGCAAAACTGTAACATGGTGTAACACTTTTTATTTCAGCCACCGCTATCTTTCCAACTTCTAACGAGTTTCATACTTTTGTTGTATATTCTTTTTGGTACACCCCTACTCCCTCTCTCATAAAGATATGAAGTCAATCCAACAACAATAATAAAACCAGCAGGCAAAAATGTAAATTAAGGCCAATGTTACAGTTTTGCACTCACTCTCAGTTTTGCATTTGACAGTTAACTCTTACTTAGTTGGAAGTCAGATGACTTTTTTCTGTATTGTAATTTACTCAAGAAGTGATTACCAGTAAATAATATGGTTAACCAGGAAACATAAATATAAATAGTAGATTTACTGCAGAAACGCGGGACCGTAGGAAAAGTGGCAAAAAATTATGGAGCTCGCCACGTGAAAATGTTAAGACTGAGAAAAAATATAGCCTAAAATATTATTAAGGACAAAGTAAGTCTGCCAAAAAATATTACGGTCCGATATCTTGTGAACTTAGTAGCAAGTAGTACTGCAGCCACTATTACAGAAGCGCTTAAGGTATTAAAATTGAATGCAAATAAGTAGACAGCGAGGCGAAGAATTGCCAAATTGAGCGCAACGGCATCATAAAGAAGAAAAAAGCAAATTTTATCAAAATACATGTGCGAGTGTGGCAGCATTTTGCTGCATCGCACGAAAACCGGACCGTTGCCTATTGTGATATGTTAGGCTGTTCAGAATGCATTAAACAAAATATTTTTAAGTTTCAATTGAAGGTTATTTGGTCTAACAAGACTAAATTAATCGCTTTCAATCAGATGGCCGGGCATGGTATTGGATCAAAGACCCAAATTAAGTCCATGCGCATCATGTAAGGCAAACTGTGAATCAGTGGTCGGTCAATAATAGTTTGGGGTTGTTTTTCAAAAATATTGTTGGTCCGTTAGTACGCATTATGCGCAAAGAACAGTATATGTTCATATTTCAAAAAAACAAATTGCAAGATGTAGCCGAAAAATGATAGTTTCTGCTGAAAAATTACCCAAAACATACTGCATATGTTCGCAAAGACTGGATGCAAAAGCAAAAATTTGCTATTTAGAAATGACCTCCACATTCCCGGATATGAATCTCGTCGAAAATTTGCGAAATCAACTAAAATCGCAGCTTACCAAGTATCCAAGTCTGTCCAATGGAGTACATGAGCTATGAAAGCAAACCAAGGATATATGGGAGGCTATACCTCCAGAATTTTTACTGAGATACAAATAGGGTATGCCAAATTGCATCAAGGAAGTAAAAAAAGAAAAATTATACTGAACATTGTGTTAGCAATTCATTTTTTCGTGAAAATTTTCAAAAAGTTATTAAAAATATATAAGTGCAAAACTGTAACATAAGCCTTAATTTACATTTTTGTCTGCTGGTTTTATTATTGTTGTTGGATTGACTTCAATTCGTTATGAGAGAGGAAGTACAGGTGTACCAATAAGAATATACAACAAAAGTATGAATGTCGTTAGAACTAGGAAATATATCGGCGGCTGATATTAAAAGCGTTACACCATGTTACAGGTTTGCTCGTCACTGTACCTCCAAAAATGTTGTTTTTTGTGAATAAAAGCAGTTTTTTTAAGTATTTTTTGCGAAAAACCACGTTAGGTGATAAAAAAGTTTAAGTATAAAAAACTTGCATACAAATATTTAAAAAAAAAAAGTTTTCAAGTTGATGCTGTTTTTCAACTTTATTCAAGGACTGGTTAAAAAAACTTGAATAACTGAGCCTAAACTCTACCGATTTAGACTTGTGAGATACCATTGGAAAGGAATTTTTCTCACCCTTTTTATTTCTTTGCAAGGAAGCTAAATTAAAGCATGAATAGAAAGGTTAGACAAACGAGCCTCATTCCATGTTGAATTAAGATGTGTTGGTATTTGATAAAGAAAAAATTGGGACGTGAAAGAGTTTTTTGCAAATAAATAAAAAGGGTGTGAAAATACCTTTCCCCTGACAACTCACAAGTCTATATCGGTATAGTTTCGGCCCAGTTTTTCAAGTTTTTCTTAAACATATCTTAGAAAAAAGTTCAAAGACAGCATCAAAAATCTTATTATTATGATTCCGTTAAAAAAAAAATTGTGTATATTTTTACGCAGATTTTTAAAGCTTAAACCGTTTTGTCATCTGAGGAGGTTTTTTCCAAAAAAAATCTTTTAAGAAACTATTTTTATTCATTAAAAACTCTTACTTACTCACTTAAATCTTAATCTTTTTCCAGAAATATTTTGGTGGAAGTCTTAAAATATAATAAATTTTGTAATCCCGGCGGAAAAATCGCAAATTTTTTTGGTGATGCAGTCTAATGTACATACATATGTATATGCATGTGCGTATGTTGAAAGAGAACATGTAACGCATAGCCCAGAAAAAAATTTCGAAGGGCTGGACAGAGACGAGCGCATGGTGGGTGGCTCAGTGGGTGAATTTGGTGGAGTGACTTGGGAACCACTTGGGGTACGGGGGGCCCAATGGGTATTAGTTTAGGACCAGTTGGTAACTTGTCTTTGGGGACCAGCTGGTATCCAGCCAGAGCCCAGTTGGGCATCAGTTTGGGACTAGTCCGAAACTTGTTGCTTTAGTACCATTTTGGTCCCAGTTGATTGATTTCATAGATGGGCACTTTGCATTACCAGTAAAAATGCAGTAACCAGTAAATTTGTACTGATAATGAAACTTACTTTGCATTACCAGGAAAATTTTACTGATTACTGAAAAAAAACAGCAGTAAGCAGTACATTTTTACTGATAATGAAATTTACCTTGCATTACCAGTAAAAATGCAGTAACCAGTAAATTTGTACTGATAATGAAACTTACTTTGCATTACCAGGAAAATTTTACTGATTACTGAAAAAAAACAGCAGTAAGCAGTACACTTTTACTGATAATGAAATTTACCTTGCATTACCAGTAAAATTTTTCTGATTACTGAAAAAAAATCCAGTAAGCAGTACATTTTTACTGACTACTGAAAAATACCAGTAAGCAGTAATTTTTACTGATTACTGAAAAATAGCAGTAAGCAGCAAAAAGAATACGTGAGTACTCTTTTGTTGTTTTGGTATATGTATTAAAAAAAGGTTTTGATAGTTCCTATTACTCAAACATTCTCACTCCAATTGGTATGTTTACAAACTCTGTTGTCAATATTATTGCTCAAATGCAGTGAAAAAAGTTCGACTGGGATGATCATTTCTTGCATAAAACAAAGAAGTGGAATAAAAATATGTATCACGTATTTCCTTCATAAAATCATGTTTTATTTAAATAACAGTAAGCAGTAAATTTTTACTGATAAGGAAATTTCATTTGCATTACAAGTAAAATTATTATTGATTAATGAAGTTTCGTATTGGTAGTTGAAATGCAATGCACAACCACCAAACTAAGTAAATCATTAAAAAAATTACGTTCATTTTTTTTTCTTTCAAACATTTATTTTGAACATACATATGTATTTGTTATAAGCTGTTAGCTTTTCTTAAAACAAGCAATTCCATCGCTAAGTTTTTGTCTTCTGGGACGATTCACAATCCCAGCGAATGAAAACAACCGTTCTACGGGCGCAGATGAGAGTAATGGTGTAATATATTTAAGAAAAACGTTTTCAATCGCTGGATGTTTTTTTAGACAAATTTCGTTGTGTCTCGTTCGATGAAGTATGAAATTGTTTCCTGAAGATAATTTCCCGACTCTCCGGAAATACACTGTATGCTAACATCTATTTAAGTGGATAAACAAATGCATATAATTATATAATTATAATAAAACTCTGCTGCAACTCAATGATACTTTAGAGCTAATGATGCAGACTACTGATATATTGCCTAACATTCTGTAAAAAAATTATGCTTACAAAACTCCTACCTCAAAAGCAGTTTGAAAGTTGAATAAAAATGATAGTTCTACAGTTCCAAATTTCGTCGCAACGCATATTTTTTTAAACATACTATTTAGTATAATGCTGTAGTATTAGCTTTTCCTATACTATTAGATGGATTGTAAGTTATCTGACCGCTTTTGGGTGAATCTGAATTACAAATGAAAATGAGATAGGGCTTTTCTATATTAAGGTAACGATATGTATGTATGAATGCAATTTAGCTACTCTTATTGCATAAAATTGAAAGTGACAACTTACAGTTGAGGAGGTAGATTGCATAAGGGCCTTTCTTGCGTAAAATAGCTCAATAGAAAGTACAGTCCTTCCTCTACGTCTCCTCAAAATATTTATTTGATATCTCTTAAAATTACTTCGTAACATCAAAATATGTAAAATTATAAATGTGCGCTTCTTGAATAAAACAAAAGTTATATGAGCAAACTCTATTAGAAGTAACATACGAAAATAGCGGGTATTTATTTAGTCAGTGCACTAACACAAATATTAGGGGTATTCACCAAATTGAGCAAGTGGCCTGGCACTCTGGCATAAGAGCAGATGAGCTCAAGCAACGACTGTTGTCAACAGTATGTCACCATAAAAGTGTTTGAATCACAAGAGGGCGAGTTTCAGGGACCTGCCAATTCACTATTTGATTTTGAAGGAAAGAAAAGCAGCGAAAACTGAATATTTAAATCTTTTAACTTTCCCATGGAATAACTTTTCTCAGAACCATCCGACTCTGAAAAATTTTGGATAATTGCTAACGGAGTGAAAACCGAAACAGGCAGTAAAATGTTTGGAAATATAAGTAAATTCATATTATTATCCTTTCCGCACTTACATGCTTTGATGAGCGCGATTTTTCCGTACTGAATTCAACAAAAACTAAGATTCGAAACAGGATGAGGTTGGAAAGCCTTAATTCAATAGTTCGAATTGAAGGCTAACAATTTCTGCTGCAAAACGTTTCTAATATCAAACAGTATGTTATCAAGGTTGAATAGCTCAATATATGACAACAGAAATGTAAATAATTCAGACACTACAGGTGATTTTCAAAAAATTTTGGAAATAGCTGATCTCGCCTTATTATAGGTTTTTATTTCATTTTTAGCGCCGAGCTCTTAAAAGGGGATTGTGCGATTAATCAATTAATATGAGTTACTAGCAGAGCACGCGACGTCGTTCGGGGTAAACAAATCAAAATATAAAACAGTAATACAAATATTCAGTTCAGCACAAATTAGAGGAGGAAAACTATTTTATTCAACTACTATTTTTTCTGGCAAAATCCTGAAAAGTGTCAAACTCAACTAAATTTAAATTAACGGAAATTAAAGAATACGCAAAAAGTGAGAATAATCTAAAAAGTAAAAAAAGTGAATTTAAATTGGAAGGAGGCAAAAAATAATTGATGTAGTAAGTGTTTATTGTGCTTGTGCTTGTGTGAATGTGTTTTGTACATACATTTCCATTCTTATTTGACGTTAGCTTTGTTGTTGCCATTCTTTGGACTAAAAATTTGGTTTTTTGCGTTCCTTTACTTTTCCTGTTATTCTCTTTTAGTGAGCGCATTTTGCTTACGCTCTGGCATTTTGACACTTTTCAGATTTTAGTCCAAAAAGATAAGGAATGAACCTATTGATCATCACTTTCTGTACTAAAAATGTTGTTCCATTATTAAAATAAGGTGGATTAAGGTAACGACAGAATTTTTAAATTAAAATTAGTCTACTATGGTAGATTCCGTTTAGCTTCCTATTCGCTTAGCTGTTTTAGTATTGCTGCACTTTTCCGGTAGAATGATTATTTCAGAAGTAGTTTTATTCATTATACATGCACATGTTTCGTTTAACAGCATCGCGGGATCAATAAAATTATTTCATCTTTCCATTTCAAAATGGTCTAAAGACTTTAAAGATTCAAAAAAACCCAGTTTTAAATATCCGAGTGGTCAAATAGTTTAATAAAAATTTATCCCCCTTTTACAAACACATTTATATATACTTTATTCCAAAAACCTCACACAAATATGTCTGCATACCAAATTTCTGGTTCATGTGACTTATGGTTCCCAATTTATGGCTGGTTAAAAATTCCACGCCTATGAGATGCGACACACGCCCTTTTACAAACCCATTTATATATACCTTACTATAAACTCCTACCATAGACATGTCCGCATACCAAATTTAAAGGTCATGTGACTTATGTTTCTAATTTATAGCTGATAAAATATTTCACGCCTATGGGATTTTCCACGCCCCCTTTTACAAACTTACTTATATACACCTTACTATAAGCACCTACCATAGCGGTGCCTTCATACCAAGCTTGAAGTTCGTGGGCTTATGGCTCCCAATTTAGGGTTGATAAAAAATTTCACGGCTATGGGATATGCCACGCCGCCTTTAACAAATATTTATTACCTCACTATAAGCACCTACCACAGATACGTCTGCATACCAAATTTCAAGTTCATGTGACTTGTGGTGTCGAAGTTCTAGCTGATAAAAAATTCCACGCCTATGGGATGTGCCATGCCCCCTTTCATGAACTCATTCATACACACCTTACTATAAGCACCTACCATGGCTGCGCCTACATACCAAATTTCAAGTTCATATGACTTATGGTTTTGAAGTTATAGCTGTTAAATATTCCACGCCTATGGGACGTGCGATGCCCCTTTTACAAACTCATTTATTTATAGCCTACTATAAGCACCTACCATAGATATGTCTGCATACCAAATTTCAAGTTCTCTTAACTTACGCTGTCGAAGTTTAAGCTGATAAAAAATTCCACGCCTACGGGATGTGCCCTGCCCCCTTTTATACACTCATTTATATACACCTTACTAAAAGCACCTACCGAAGCTGTGCCTGCATGCCAATTTTCAATCTCGAGGGGCTTATGGTTCCGAAGTTATAGCTGTTAAAAAATTCCACGCTCATGGGATGTGCCACGCCCCCTTTAACAAACTCATTTATTTATAGCGTACTATAAGCACCTACCATAGAGATGCCTGCATACCAAATTTCAAGTTCATGTGGCGCAGGTATAGCTGATAAAAAATCCCACGACTACGGGATGTGCCACGCCCCCTTTTATTAAACTCATTCATATACACCATACTATAAGCACCTACCGTACTTGCCCTGCATACCAAATTTCAATCTCGTAGGGTTTATGGTTCCGAAGTTATAGCTGATAAAATATTCCACGCCTACGGGATGTGCCACTCCCCTTGTATAAACTCATTCATATACACCTTACTATAAGCACCTACCGTAGCTGTGCCTGCATACCGAATTTTCGTAATTCGTAATTCGTAGCTACGCTACGAAAAACGAAAAATCCACATGCTGCAACCCTTGCGGAAACATGTGCAGCATTGCCAGCTATGAGTTGTTTTTCGAAGATAGCTGAATGAAGGAAAACAAAGTGGAAAGGAACTAAAAAAGCACTCATCACGTGCTTGTTTATTGTAAAATTGGTTAATTTTACATATTTTGAGGAAAATTATGAATTCTGATGTATTTGCAATTATAGCAGCAGAGTAAGCGGGCGCTATGGCAATGGATTCACAAAGGTATGCGGAGCTGTCGGGCGTAGTAACCATGGACGCATCTATGTATGTATGTCAGCTTCTGGTTGAATTGTTGAACCACAAGCCAGAACTCCTCCTATGCCTGAAGCTCTGGTTCTCAATCCAGTTAATGCAATAACAGCTGCTTCCAAACCATTGAAAACATGAATTTTGTTAGGTCCACCACCTGTTGCGCTTGCTTCTGCCTTCGGTCGCGCTTAGGGATTATAACCCTTACTAAGTAGAATCCTCCTTTCTGTATTGCGGGGAAGAGGGGCTTCCGCATGTCAAAGGTATACAACATTTGTTGTGCATATCACTCCGGCTACGCCATCCACAGTATTTTTGAGCAGAACCCACGTCGGGCCCTCCCCAGACTTTGGAGTTTAACTTATATATAGGANCAAAAAAGTGCATAGTGCAAACCGAGTTTATTAATAAGCTAGTGGTCGGAAATTTTAAACATTTATCTTAAATAAATTTTGAATAGTTTGAATACACGTGTATGTTAAAGTTTTTGGATTCGGGTTATGCGTTTGGACACCGAAAATCGTTGTACAATTAACTAAACCCAAGTTTCTCGATAAGGGGCAACAAATATTCTCTTTTTTGTAGAAATAGTATGCTGCAATCCGAATCGTATTTTCGAACTTTCGAAATTCGTAACAATGACTTGCCCAAAAACGAACGAGTAAGCTTTTTTGCGTAATTTTGTACGAAAACAATTCTGTGTCGGAGGCGAAATAAAAGATGTAAATCAATGTGTGTTTGCAAGAAATATTGGTGGTGTTCATTTAAACAGATAAATTTGCCTTTCGCATATACGTATATTTACATCCACTGTTTTATATAAACAAGCAAATACGAATCTTTGTTGCCCCTTATCAAGGAACTTGGGTCCGGCTTAATTATTTGTACAACGATTTTCTGTTGTTGTGTCCAAACGCATAATCCGAATCCAAAAACTTTNCGTGTAATCAAAGGATTACAATTTTATTTAAAATAAATGTTTCAAATTTCCGAGCACTATCATATTAATAAATTCGGTTTGCACTATGCACTTTTTTGCGAATTTCGACGTGGGTTCTGCGCAAAAATACTGTGGATGGTGTAGCCGGAGTGATGTGCACAAGAAGTGTTGTATACCTTTGACGTGCAGAAGCCATTCTTCCCCGCAACACGGAAAGGAAAATTCTACTTAGTAAGGGTTATAATCCCTAAAGCAGTGATCACACGATTTGTACATTTGTATACAAAATGCCAAATTTAGATTTGTCCACATTTGGCATTTGGATAACAATGTACAAATGATTTGTTTTGCGACCAGACGATTTGGCTGCCAAAGATCCAAATGGTTTGGCACACATTTGCGCACAGCAGTAAAGTGACAAATATTGTCCACATTCATTCACACGATTTAACCATTTGGTCATAAATACTTAAACAGCTGATCCGGTGTCAACCATGCTTTTGCATTTATGATTTCGTGAGATT
>NW_016157547.1:188789-192983 GCF_001687245.7 Rhagoletis zephyria
CGTACTGCTTTTGGGAGTACACGTACTCCTTTTTATTGTAATGTACTCCCTTGTACTCCCAAAAAAAATATATGGAAATGTACTCCTTTATTAGTTTTGTACTTCTTTTGTTCTCCTTTTTCCGATCTATTAATATTTTATCATATACGGGGTGTAAAAAAATAACTGTCGCACAGTTTTTTTTGTTTTGAATAAAAGGGACCTTTATAGATTTTGCGAAAATTGTATTAATTCGTTTTTAAATGTTAACCTTCACTTGGGTTTACCAGCGGGTTTGGGAGAAAAGCGCGAGCAGCACGCAAGTCTTCGTCGGTTACTTTATTACATATCTTCTGTAAATATAGGCTAATTTCCGCCATTTGGGCCCTTTATACTCCGTCTTTTGTCCAACATAAGGCCTCATACTCAGCAAACGAAACGACTCCGAGCCGGTGACTAGGAGGGCATTCATACGACCAACCCTATACAGTTTTTTTCTCTTTTTTTTATACAAAGTCTAAGAAAAAGTACACCTATAAAAGACGTGAGTGCCGCGTGAACTTATCTCCCAAAGCTGGCAAATGCAAATAAGGATTATAATTTTAAAACTAATTAATAAAATTAATGTAAAGTATTTACAAAGTTAACAAAAAAATACTCTTTTTCGCAACATCTATAAAGGACCCATTAATTTTTCAAAAAACCTGTGCGACAGTTATTATCTTACGCCCTGTAGTTTGGCATTCACATTGTGGCAATCACAACTAAAGGCCGTTTTCTAATGTAAGCAGTAAAGTTGCCTTTACTAACAGGGCAGATAAATCGTTCCTCACTTTAAAGTGTTTTCGTTTTCTTAACTTGTCGGTAAAAATAAATTTGTTATTCCGTATAGTGAAACTTCACTACATTTCCGAGAGTGAAACTTCACTACATTCGTCATAAAATTTCAAAGGTTGGCAATGCAACATAAGCAAATATAGAGCAAGAGCAACTGTTAGCAAAAACCAAAACCTTGGTTGAAATATCTAATATATCTGACTCATGAACCAAAACAAAACCAAAATTTAAAGTTGGGTACAAATTTTAAAGGTTGCATCGGGTGAGCAACAGTTTATCGATTCGAGAAATTAATGCGCTTATGAGAAAACGAAAACTCGTATATCGAGACGATAAAGTGGCCGGTAAACTAAAGGTTAGATGAGAAAACGGCCCTTAGTAAGCAAAGTTAAGTGTGATAGTGAAAAGGTGTAGGCATGGTCGTAGCAAGGTAGGTGCAGAGCGCTCGGGTATAAAAATCAGAAAAATATTAAATTAATTATAAGGCTTAAATTAAAAAACTGGCCATATATTCAGAAAGAGTTTGGAATTCTTTTGTAGAATTTAGTTGGGGAAAATTTCCTATAAGGGTGGTCATTGAAGAGGTGGTGAGCGAAGGGGGAGAGGGCGTGGCACCCCCGACCACCTAGGCCCCCTATGGGTCCCTAGGGACGCCTTTGAAAAATCGCCAAATATCACAATTGGGTGCCACGCCCACTCCCCCTTTGATCACCATCTCTTTAACGACCGCCCTTATTGGAAAGCCAGCTCAGGTCTTGTACTGCTTTTTTCTATCGAAAATATAAACGTACTCCTTTCTCCGTTTCAAAATCTGGCAACCCTAGGTTGCATAAATTATTATCTAGATAGTAAAAACACTCATATTTCAAAATGGTTCTCTTTTTAATAAAGCAATCGCATTTTTGGATAGTATATTTCAGGACGAATGGATAAGGATTGAGCCAACAGCTTATGAGGTGGGTTTTGTCAAAGGCTGAGGTGAACTCAGCCGATCCAGAGTCCGGCGAAGGTCCCACTAACCCCCACCAAATAAAACACACTATTTTCGTGTATTTACTTCGAACACACACACACACACACGGCGCTACGACTAGAGTGCTAGCAACCTTATGTCCAAAGAGAGGGAGAGCGAGAGAGAGGTGGCGTTCGTTGTGGTCGTGCGGTCGGGTCGGAGCGGATGATGGCGAGAGCGCTAGCAGCACGGCGGTTGACTCTCAGGAGCAGCGCAGCAACGGTGAGATCGCTAGCAGCACGGCGGGTGACTCTTGGCAACAGCGAGGCAACGCTTGAGCAACGGTGAGAGCGCTAGCAGCACGGCGGGTGACTCTCAGGAGCAGCGAAGCAACGGTGAGATCGCTAGCGGCACGGCGGGTGACTCTCGGCAACAGCGGAGCAACGGTTGAGCAACGGTGGGAGCGCTAGCAGCACGGCGGGTGATTCTCAACAGCAGCGGAGCAACGGTGGGGGCGCTAGCAGCACGGCGGGTGATTCTCAACAACAGCGGAGCAACGGTGGGGGCGCTAGCAGCACGGCGGGTGATTCTCAACAACTGTTGAGCAACGGTTGGGCAGCGGCGGTGGCACAGCGGGTGACTCTCGGCAACAGCGGAGCAACGGTTGAGCAACGGTGGGAGCGCTAGCAGTACGGCGGGTGATTCTCAACAACTGTTGGGCAGCGGCGGCGGCACAGCGGGTGACTCTCGGCAACAGCGGAGCAACGGTGGGAGCGCTACGACGGATGATAAGCGGCAGCGGGTGACTTCTAACAGCAACTGGCCCTCGGCAACCGGTGGAGCGCAACGACCTAGCAAGACTCACTCCAGGCACTGCCATTCCCCTAGTCGCTCTCTACAAAAGTAGGGGCTGGAACGGGTCGGCAGTGTCGGAGGCTCAACCAGCCGGCTACCAATTAGGATGCCTAAAAGGCGTGCAATCCTGGTCTGCCGGCGGGTTGAGTCGTACTTGGTTTTGGCTTGGCCAGTCGGTGAAATATTAGTGCGCCCGCAGGCACACCAGCTGATCGACCGACTGGTTACGCCGAGCTTGGCTTGGCTGGCCGGCGAAACATTAGTGCGCAAGCACACCACTAGCTCATCGACCAGTCAAGTCAGCTACTCACCTAGCAAGACTGACCTGACTGCGCACTTGTTGAGCATTTTATACCTGTTGCGCTGTATGCTTGTTGAGAATTCGTCGTGTGCCGTCCCGATTTATGCAGTGTGGTGAGCGAAGTGGTTGGTGAGTTATTCAGGCATGCTGCTGGTGTGCTGCTAGCAGTGCTCACTTGGTGTAGTGTGTATGTACAATGGTGTGTGTATGTACGTCGCTGTATGTATGTCTGTATTTAGATGTACGGTGGAGTATGTATGTACAATGTTGTATGTATGTGCGGTGCAGTATGCATGTACAATATTGTATATATGTACGATGCTGTATGTTATTGTATCGTAGCGGATATGCTACGTTACAGTCCCTCTCCCACTTCGGGGGACGGAAGGTTGCGGCGTTCTAGAGCTATGGTCCTATGGACCTTCACTACCTTCGGCAGAGGTATAATTTTCCACCGCACGAAGTACGGTGGCTCAGCCGGTGTGTGTGCGTCCCGTTTGTGTTGCTACTTTATTTAAAAAGAGAATTTTACATGCCATGCTATTACTAAACTATCTATATGTGTATTTATATGTGTACATGTATATGAATAAGTATATATATAAAAACGATTGAAACTTATTATTATTATTCTTTTACAGAAGTTCCTATTCTACTTTCTTATTTCGCTTTTACGTACGGATACAAGTATACACTAATTACAATACTTTTATGCAAACGGAATTAAATAATTACAAATTTAAACAGGTTTTTTAAAAAGCAAAAAAAAAGCTAAATAAGGTCTCTCGGTTGAGGACGGCGGGGTGTGTTCCTGGGCGGCTCACTTGGTCGGTATTTGGCGCTATGTCTTCGTTTTCGGGCTCTTCGCTGGCATCCGTTATTTGTTGGTTGCTGGCTGCGGGTGGTTGCGTCATCTCTTGTGGTGAGTTTTCGATGGTGATTAGTAATTCTGCCTGATGAACACGCGGCTTGTTCGGAGACCACAGCGTGGCTTTGAATGGTGGTCGTTACGGTCGTGTTGCGGGGGCTGGTCCATTGCTTCGCTGGCTGGTTGCAGTTGGGTGTGTTCATACGGCCGGCGGTGGTGCTAGGCCTGATGTTTCTGCCAGAGAGCTTTCGGTGATTTCTCAAAAACTCGGTTCGCTTCTGCTCTTCCCGTAAGTGTTCTCTCTCAGTTGTCGCGCACAACTTGGCGGGTGTGTCTGGTTTCCGCAAGTTGGCTGCGGCTAGTTGTTGGCCATCCAGCATGATGGCGATCCCTCTTTTCCTG
>NW_016157547.1:193008-193586 GCF_001687245.7 Rhagoletis zephyria
GCAACAGCGGAGCAACGGTGGGAGCGCTACGACGGATGATAAGCGGCAGCGGGTGACTTCTAACAGCAACTGGCCCTCGGCAACTGGTGGAGCGGAACGACCTAGCAAGACTCACTCCAGGCACTGCCATACCCCTAGTCGCTCTCTACAAAAGTAGGGGCTGGAACGGGTCGGCAGTGTCGGAGGCTCAACCAGCCGGCGACCAATTAGGATGCCTAAAAGGCGTGCAATCCTGGTCTGCCGGCGGGTTCAGTCGTACTTGGTTTTGGCTTGGCCAGTCGGTGAAATATTAGTGCGCCCGCAGGCACACCAGCTGATCGACCGACTGGTTACGCCGAGCTTGGCTTGGCTGGCCGGCGAAACATTAGTGCGCAAGCACACCACTAGCTCATCGACCAGTCAAGTCAGCTACTCACCTAGCAAGACTGACCTGACTGCGCACTTGTTGAGCCTTTTATACCTGTTGCGCTGTATGCTTGTTGAGAATTCGTCGTGTGCCGTCCCGATTTATGCAGTGTGGTGAGCGAAGTGGTTGGTGAGTTATTCGGGCATGCTGCTGGTGTGCTGCTAGCAGTGCT